>NW_006400130.1:276677-280231 GCF_000299155.1 Elephantulus edwardii
CAATACCTGAAGATGGGGGTCGTGGTTCAGAGCTGCAGCTAGCCCTACGTTTTGATAATTATGTGAATGACATCAACAGTATCTTTTGGATGAAAAGATACAAGTAAGGTATATCGATACTAACTATATAGTTGGTCAGTCTTGTCATTGCACATGCTTAAAATGAACAGATTCAGAGACAGAAAATGGGACTCTATCAACAAGGAAGAAGTCAAAGAACCTTGAATAAAATGGTCACGACAGGCCAAGAGAAAAGGCATCTCAACCTCAAGACCCTTGGTACCAGGTCAGGAAATTAGGAAATGTATTGGGAAAATCTGAAGTTAGGTTCCTCTCCAAATTTTTGAGAAGTAAAGATGTCAGTTTGAGGACTAAGGTGCCTCTGATTCAGGACATGGTCTTTCTGATCACTTACTATGCATCTGAGAGATAGACAATGAATAGAGATACAGAAGAAGAATTGATGCCTTTAATTGCGGTGTTGGAGAAGAGCACTGAATATCTCATGGATGGCAAAAAGAGCAAATAAGTATGTCTTGGAGAGAGGACAGCCAGATTGCTCTTTGTAGACAAGGATGATGAGGCTTTGCTTCACATATTTTGGACATAGTACTAGGAGGGGCTACGCATTGGAGGGGACATGATGCTTGGAAGGTTAGAGGGCTAGCAAAGGAGAGGAAGACCTTCAACATGTGGATTAATGTGGTGACTGCCACAATGGGTTCTAGCATGTCAGGAAGTGTGAAGACGGCACAGGATAGGACAGGGTTCAGATCTGCTGTTCATAGGGTCACTATGAGTTGTATTCCACTCAATGGCATCTAACAACAATAACAACAACCTCAAGAGTAGCTAAGGAGGGAGGTCTTCAGGACTAGAGGTAAGAACTACACAACAATTTCAAATGTACTCAGCTCAAGTCCACAAACTGCTCTAAGGAAGAAAGATGGGCAATCTCCTACCATGCAATTTACTGCTGATGAAACCCACTAGAATGTCAGCTATGACTTGTTTCCAGCTTAATAGCACACAACAGCAGAATAGGTAGTTAATGACACTGAATTTCTTTTCATGTGTTTGTCAACCATTTGAATGTGCTCTTTAGTGAAATAATTATTCAAGTCTATTGCCAGATTTATGATTTGGTTGCAAAAATTTTTATATATAGTTACTTTATTAGCTTCTACCCAATATATTGTTGCTAAAGACATTCTCAAGTTTGATTGTTATAAAATTGAAGCATTTAATTTTTTAGTTCACAATTATATATTTTTTGGCTTTTGTTATTTGTACTTTTATTATTATGCTGGATAATTTATTATTTTAAAAAAGGCCTGACAATGTTGTTCCTACATTTTCCTCTATGAATTGTGTGATTTTAGTTAGTTCTTAATCCATTTTGAATTTGTCTACTTGTGAATGAAAATGCAAACTTGTGTTGTTATGGTTCATATATGAAATTTAAAACTCAACTAGATTGAAGATCAGCAAAAAATATTTATTAAGCATACAGTCAAGAATGCCAGCTTATGCTCAAACAGTTCCAACTCTGAGGGAAAGCAAAATTTGAGTTTATAGACAGAGACCGGCATAGGGGTTTCGCCAAGTTTCTTGCAGTTGGAAGTTGACATTTCTTCACTTTTGGGAGCTTTCTTGTTTCTGAGTTCTCATGAATGTCCAGGATCTGAGCCAGGTAGTCAGGGAGTGGTAATCAAGCTGGATTAGCATGTATTCTAGTAACATAAAACAGTATGTTTTCTAGAACATAAATCTTAACAAACATGTTATTGCAGAAATTATTGAGGCATATATTTCTCAAAGTAGCTGTCGGAACAAAATGGTTTCCCTAATGTTAACATATAAAATCACTTCACATGACACACTACGACCGTGTGCCATAGATAGATACCATTGTATAGTCAATAAAGCACAACTAGACATTCTTCTGGTATTCTTTGCTTTCAGCCAAGATGCATCTGACATCAGCAATGATATCCCTGAAGTCAAAACCTCTTCTAAAATCCATCTTGAACTTCTGGTTGGTCTCTGTCTATGTACTGTTCTGTTTTTGAATGATCTTCAGTTGTTATTTTGCTTACATTTGACATCAATGATATTGTTCTATAATTTACACATTCTATCACATTTCTTGGAAATATGAATCTCTTCCAATCAGTAGACCAGACAACGGTCCTCCAAATTTCTTGGTAATTAGCATCCTTGTAAAAAAATTTTCGCCATAGATATTTAAATGTATTTCTGCATTCTCATTTCTATTATATTCTCTATATTACTGTGTCAGTACCAAATTCTTTATTAAAGCTGTATTTTTGTTGTTTGCAGGTTCTGTCGAGTCAAGTACTACTCATAGCAACTTGACTCTGTACCCAGTCCTGTTCTGCATCATCCTCACACTTCCTGACACACAAGAGCCCATTTCAGCAGTAACCATGCCAATCCACATGGTTGAGGGTGTTCCTCTTCCTCACCTACCATCCACCCTACCCAGCATCATCTAGTTTTCTGAGGAATAGCACCTCCTAGCAATATGTCCAAAATATGTGAGACAGAGTCTCATCATTCTTCCCTCCAAAGAGCATTCCTGCTGCACTCTCCAAAATATATATGTTCATTCTTTTGGCCTTCCATGGGATGCTCAGTGCTTTTCTCCAACACCACAGCTCAAAGGTGCCAATTATTTTTCTGTCATCCTTCTTTATTGCCCAGGTCTTAGATGCACGGCTAGTAATCAGAAACTATGGCCTGAATCAGACACACTAGTTTTCAAATTAACATCACTACTCCTCAATGATTTGGAAAGGTCCCTAACAGCAGGTTTTCCCAGTGTAATGCTTCACCTTACTTCCTGACTGCTTGTACCAACAGTGTTAATTGTGGTTCTAAGAAAGATGAAGCTGTTGACAGTTTCAGTCTCCTCTCCATCATGACATTGCCTATTGGCCCAGTGGCAGGAATCTTTGTTTTCTTGATATTGAGATGTAACCAATACTGAAGGCTGCTTCCCTTGATCTTCTTCACCAAGTATTTTAAGTCCTCATCATTTTTAGCAAGTAAAGTTGCACCATCTGCATAATACAGGTTATTGACAAGTCTTCCTGCAATCCTGATGCCACATTCCTCTTCATAGAGTCCCGCTTCTTGGATCATTTGCTCAGAATATAGAACAGGTATAGAGATAGAATACAACTTTGACACACTCTCTTCCCAATTCCAAACCATGCAGTTCTCCCCTGCTACGTTCACACAACAGTTTCCTGATCCAAGTATAGGTTCCTCATGAGCAAAATCAAATGCTCTGAGATTCACATTCTTCTCAACGTCAGCCACAACTGGTCAGATTCAAAAAAAACATTTTGCATAGTCAATAAAGCACAAATATATATTCTTCTGGTATTTCTTACTTTCAGCCGGGATCCACCTGACATGTTGTCATGTGCGGTCGAGTCGCCTGCGACTCATAGCGACCCTATGTACAACAGCCCTAAACTCCACTCTGTCCTGTGCCAATCGCACTGTCTCTGACACTCCCATCC
>NW_006400130.1:281436-282556 GCF_000299155.1 Elephantulus edwardii
TGTACACAGCTTTAGTTTGCTTGGCTCCATAGTCAACAGTCTTGGCACCAGCAGCCAGGAAATTAAAAGGTGCATTGCCATGGGAAAAGAAAACATAAGCAATGATATTTTTGGTGCCATGGCCTCTTCTAAATCCCACTTGAACTACTAGCAATTCTCTATTACATAGTGCTCCAGCCATTTTTTTAACAATCTTCACCTGTATTTTGCTTGCATGTGATATCAAATGATATTGTTTGATAATTTCCATGTTCAGTTGGATCACCTTTCTTGGGAATAGGAACAAATATGGACCTCTTCCAATCCATTGGTAAGACAGCCATCCTCCAAATTTCCTGGCATAGGTTGGGGAGAACATCCAAGGCTGCATTTATTAATTAAACCAAATCAATTGGTATCCAATTGATTGCTGGGGGCCTTCTTTTTTGCCAGTACCTTCAATGCAGCGTCCACTTCCTCCTTCATTACCATTAACTCTTATTCATATGGTACCTCTTGAAATTTTTCAGTGTCAATAAATTCTTTCTTTTACTCTGTTTTCTGGATCATTCAATATACTGTCCATAGCTTCTTTCATTGCCCTACGAGGCTTAAATTTGTTTTTCAGTTCTTTCAGATTGAGAAAGGCAAATGAAAGCTGTATTATATACTTTAAAATCTGGGAATATGAGTCACCCTGCTTTGTTCTTCTCTTTCAATGTTGCTCTGGCTACTTAGGACCTCTTATCGATCCATATAAGTTGTAAGGGTTTCTTTTTTTTTCTTGTAAGAAAAACTGATCAAATTTTGATTGTGATTGTATTGAATTTTGTTAAGGATTATTAACACATTAACGATATTAAATATTCTCACTTAAGAATAAAAAATACATTCCAATGTCTTTGCCTTGTTTTTATATTTCAATAATGTTTTATAGTTGTCATTGTATAAACCTCCATATTCCTGGTTAGGTTTATTCTTAGATGATTTATTCTCTTAGAGGCTATTGTAAATGGAGTTGTCCCTTAATTCCCCTTTTAGAATAGTATTTTTTTTAATGCTTTCTTTGTCATTCAGTATTTTTTATTAAATTTTACTAATTTTAATGAACATTTACAGAGATTTTGGGTTTCCATTCATT
>NW_006400130.1:283447-295795 GCF_000299155.1 Elephantulus edwardii
TCAGCCACGAGGACCTGATGTGGGCCACCCTTGGCCAAGTGTCCTTCAGATCCACACTTAAAGCAAGTGAGTGGGAGTTTCCCCTCTACTCCCTTGCCTATCTGTGGCTCTCGTCTTTGACACTGTCTATTCAAGGGGCCTAACTTTCCACAGTGGAAGCAATTCTGACCTTCTTTATTACCTTTGGTTGGCACTGTTTCTGAGTAAGACTTCCTTTTCCTGACACAGGCCCTAAACTGGCAGCATTATCTGCCCCAATAATTTTGCCCTTTCTCTGGTCTTTTCTCTTCCCTCTAGATCCCAGATGTTAAAAGAGGGAAAAATTTAAACAAATATATAAAATATAATTTTAAACAATATAACCTTTTAAGCTTAAGGCTAGAAATATTAACAATATGATTATTTCCATCCAGAGATACATGTTCCAATGCAGTTCATATTTCCCATACATGGTTTTAGTAAGAAGAATATTATAAATGTGGATACAGTTCCACTATTCCTTCTCCATGACATGATATAGTGTTATTAGCATGAGCAGTTATAAATCCACTGCCATCCTTATTCTAACTTAATTTTTTAATTTAAATTTATTATTAATTTCAGTAAAAATTTACAGAGGCGTTGGATTTCCATTCATTCATTGTTGCACGTTTCTCCCCTCCCAAGCTTCCCCCCAGAAAACTACCCTCTTGGAAAAGTAAAAGAAAAATTCTTTCATTGTTTTACAAACCCGCCCCAAGGTCCACTCAACCATGTAGCCATCACTCTAGACTCCTTTCATGACAGAAATACCTAAACAGTTTTCTCCCTCATCTGCTTCAGTGCCGTATACATTATTGCACCCATCTTACTCAGTCTCTCCCCAACCCCAAGGTCAGTCCGCTTTTACAACAGTGGCACCATGCAATATTTGTCCTTTTGTGACTGGGATATTTCACTCAGCATAATGTTCTCCAGAGTCAGCCATTTTGAATAATATTGTATGAGTTCCTTGTTTTCAATGCAGCATAGTATTCCATTGTGTGAATATACCACAGCTTCTCTATCCATTCGCTTGTTGATGGGCACTTAGGTTGTTTCCAACTCCTTGCTATTGTGAACAAAGCTGCAATAAATATGGGTGTGCATATATCTGCTTGGAGGTCAGTTATGGTCTCTTCGGTGTATATTGCCAGTAGTGGATTTGCTGGGTCAAATGGTATCTGTATTTGCAACTTTTGGAGAAAGCGCCATGCTGCTTTCCACAGGGGTTGTACCATTTTACACTCCCAACAACAGTGAATAAGGGTTTCACCACAACCTCGCCAGCATTTGTTGCTTGTTGTTCTGTTAAATTTTGCTATTTTGACTAGGTGAGATGATATCTCATAGTTGTTTTAATTTGCATCTCTCTTACAGCTAAAGATTTTGAACACTTCTTCATGTGCTTGTTAGCCATCTGAATGTCGTCTTCGGTGTTCATATTTTGTGCCCATTTTTCTATTGGATTATTTACCTTTACCTTGTTGTGGTGCTCAAGTATTTATAAATTCTGGATATAAGTCCCTTATCTGATATGTTATTACCAAATACTTATTCTCAGTCGGTGGCTTCCCTTTTTACCCCGTTGGATAAGTTTTTGGATGTGCATAGGGATTTGAGTCTTAGAAGATCCCATTCATCTACTTTATCTTCTCCTGGTTGTAGGTTTTTCAGGATGCTTGGAAGGTTGTTTATGTGTGGATTAGGACTTCTAGCGTTGTTCCTAGCTTTTTCTGTAATGAAGTTTATAGTCCTTGGTTTTAGTCCTATGTCCATGATCCACCTTGGGTTGGTTTTTGTGTACGTAGTGAAGTGTGGGTCTTGCTTGAGTAGAATAGTATTTCTTATATACATAAACCAAGCTGATTTTGTGTGTGCCCTTGTACTTTGTAACTTTTCTAACTCTAAATATTTTCTGGAATATATCTTTGGAATATTCTGTATATGAGATCACAATAATCACTGAAAATAAAATTTTACTACTTTTTTATCTTTATATATTTTTTTCTTTTTCAAAATTTGTCTCCTTATAAAGTTTGGTATACATCATCTTACACTATTATTTATTCACACTGTGTTTCACACAATCATTCTCATGCATCATATTTCATAAAATTAATCACCTTTGGACCTTGCCCATCATTACCCTGTCTTTTTTTTCATGAATCCTTCCCCTTTACTTGCCCCCCTCCCTCCACTCACCAAACTGTGCAACCCTGTGGTTTCACCCCTACCCATCTCATCCCTCAACTCCCACCTCTCTGCTCCACTTGAGTTCCCATACACATTTTAATGATTATCCTTCTATTTTTACAACAATGGTCCTATGCAATACTTGTCCTTATGAAATTGCATTAGTATTTCTTTTTTTTCTATTATTGTTTTGATTAGGTAATTTACTACATTATTGATTAGAAGTGGTGAGAATGGTCACCTTTGTCTTGATCATCTTTTCAAGGGATTAGTCTAGATGGTTTTTGAGATTACATGTATCTAGAGCCCTTTATTTCTTTTTTAAATTTATTATTAATTTAATGAAAATTTGTAAAGATTTTGTATTTCCATTCTTTCATTGTTACACTTTTCTCCCTGCCAACCCTTCCCCTCCAGTTCATTCTTCTCTTTGAAAAGTAAAAGAAAAATTCTTTCATTTTTACACAATCCCTCCCACTAAGTCAACTTCACTATGTAGTATTTGTTCTAGACTCGTGCCATTACAATAATACCTAATCATAAATACCTTTTAAGCACTTCTCTCTCTCATCTGTTTCATTGCAGTGTATGTAATTTATCCTATCTTACTCAGTCTCCCCCGCCCCCGACCTTTATGTCAGTCCCATTTTACAACAGTGGCACCATGCAGTATTTGTCCTTTTATGACTGAGGTATTTCACTCAGCATAATGTCCTCCAGGGTCATCCATTTTGAATAATATTTCATTAATTCCTTTTTTTCATTACAGCATAGTATTCCATTGTGTGAATATATCACAGCTTCTCTATCCATTCATTTGTTGATGGGTACTTAGGATATTTCCAACTCTTTGCTATTGAGAACAAATCTGCAATAAACATGAGTGTGCATATATCTGCTTGGGTGACAGTTATGGTTTCTTTGAGGTGTATTTGAAGTAGTGTAATTGCTGGGTCAGATGATATTTCTATTTGCAACTTTTTGAGAAAGTGTCACCAACAGTGACTAAGGGTTCCAGTTTCTCTGCAACCTCACCAGCATTTGTTGTTTGGTGTTCTGTTAAATTTTGCTTTTCCTACTGGGGTGAGATGCTATCTCATAATTGTTTTCATTTGCATCTCTCTTAGAGTTAGAGATTTTGACCATTTCTTCATGTGTTTGTTGGTCATCTGAATGTCTTCTCTGGTGAAGTGTCTGTTCATAGCCTGTGTCCACTTTTCAATTGGATTGTTTGCCTTTATCTTGTTGTGGTGCTTGAGTATTTCATAAATTCTAGATATAAGTCCCTTATCTGACATGTAATTATCAAATAATTTCCCCCAGTTGGTGACTTTCCTCTTTACCCCACTGGAGAATCTTTTGGATGTTCATAGGGATTTGATTCTGTACAAAAAAAAAAAATCAACTTAAGGTGTGTCATGGAACTAATACTAAAACCAAGAACTATAAACTTCATTAAAGAAAAGCTTGGAAGAACTCTAGATGCCCCGAGTTTCCTTTTCTATCTTGCATTTATTTTCTCAGCATCTGTATCTGAGAAAATACTAAAAGAATTTAGAAATATTTTATGGTATAAATTTTGTTTTATTGTTGTTGTTATATACATTTGAGTTGCCTACAACTCTGAACCCTGCTCTAGCCTGAGCCCATCTTACTGTCTGTTACATACGTACCTCCATTACCCTAATCAATTTCAATCCACCTCATCCTGGGCCTTCTTCTCTTGCGCTGTCCTTCCATCCTTCCAAGAATGATGCCTTTCTCCAAGTACTTGTCTCTCCCAGCAATATGCCAAAATATTTCAGATGGAGCTTCAAAATCCTTGCCTCTAAGCAGCAACTTGATTTCACCTTCTTCAGGAAAGATTTGTTTGTTCTCTTGGCAGTTCATGGTATGTTCACTACTCTTCTCCAGAGGCTCAATTCAAAGGCATCAATTCTCCCTCCATCAGCCTTTGTCATTGTCAAGGGCTCTGATTTACAAATGATTGTGAAGACATGGCTTGAATAAAGCGCACCTTAATCTCTAGACTGACATGGTTGTTTTTCAGCACTAGGGAGAGGTTCCTGAAGACAAATTTTCCCAATGCAATTTGTCTTTTGATATCCAGACTGCTGATGCCACAAGTATTTATTTTTTAACTAAGCAAGCTGAAACTGTTAATAATTTCAATCTCTTCTCCATCTATTAAGATGCTGCCAATTGTCTCAATAGTGAGAATCTTTTATTTCCTTTATGTTGAGCTTTGATCCATATTGAAGGCTGCATTCCTTTGCTTTCTGCTGCAAATGTCTCAGGTTTAGGTTTTTATTTATCTTCCTAGATTTCAGCTTGTATGATGAACCTCTTCCATAATAACATTAAGATAGTAGTCGTGGAGATAGTAACAGTGACGGTGATGATATTGATATTGTAGTGTTGGTTTTATTTTTAGTGATGATAATAATAGTATTGTTATTGTTTGTGTCAATAACAATAGTGCTGATGTTGATGGAACTCATTGTGGTGACAATAATTTTGAAAACTTAGGATGCATGTAGGAGGGATTTTAATAAGAAGATTTGACTCTTTCTAACAACTTTTAGTAATGACAAATATCATTATAAGTCCCAACAAAGAATGCAAAATTCTTAGGACACAAGGAACACACAAATTATTTCTTAAGTCGATATTGAGACCTTGATAAACTGTCCTCAAAGCCTGAACTAAACGAGGTTATTTAAAGTTAAGTATCAAACGAATAGCATTCAATCAAACAGAACTCTAATCAAAATGCCAACTTGGGAGTTAGAGAAGTCAACTTATTGAATAATCAGTATCTTTTTAGTGGAATACAAGAAATGGGTATTAATAACTTACTAGGTGATTCCCATGTGCACAAGAACCATTTCTCAAAATTATTGATCTAGCAAAGAGTTGTTTTTGAAATGAGGCTCTTGCAACTTTGGTCATATTACTTCCACATGTCTTGTTAAAAGAATGAATAAGACTTTTAAACAGGATTATGAATCTAGATCTGGATTAACTCTTTCTAGGTAGGAAGTTGTAAGCTAACAATGATTCTAAAATGCAAAGATATTTATAATACTTTGCTGGTCTACTAGATTGGATTTGGTTGGCTTTATATGTAATATTGTTAGGTTCCTCTGTGCCAGTTCTAAATTGTAGTGACTCAATGTAAAAGAGAATACAATTTTAAAAAAATTTAAAAAAAAAAGAGAATAAAATACTACCCAATCCTGTGTTATCCAAATGTTTGTTGCTTTTATTTGAGTCCATTGTTGTAGCCACTGTGTCATTTCATTTCATTGTTGGTATTCTTTTTTATTGATCTTCTACATTAATAAGTTTGATGATTTTCTGTAGGAAATTATTCTTAATGGTAATATATCCTAGGTATATTAAATGTAATGTTTCCATCTTCACTCATAAGAGCAATCTTGGCTGTATTTCTTCAATGACAAATTAGTCAACCTTCTTATAGTTCGCAGCATATTTGACATATTTTGCCAATATCATACTTCAAAGCCTTCAATCTTCTGTGTTTCTTACTAATTGTACAGTTTTTGCAAACACTGTTGTTGTTAAGTTGTTATTATGTGCCATCAAGTCATAGATGATTCATAACAACTCTATGAATGAAAGACCTAAACACGTATAACGTTCGTCATTTCTCTAAGCTCATAGAGTTTCTGAAGGCAAGCTATTTTGGAAGGCAATATCACTCCTGCTTCCAAGCCTGCTTTAATTTGGGAGCACCACTAAATGCTGTCCACCATGGGTAAGCATTATAACATTTGACACATCAGTGTCACATTTTTTACCATCACAACAACTCTAAGTTACTTCTGTTCAGCAAATTGACAGGCCAGTGCTATACTAGTTAGAAGAAAACAAAACCAGTACAAGCAACTAAATATGTTTAGAATTGGAGCAGGTGTTCCTATTTTAAAGAGAGTTTTGGGTTGTTTGATTTTTTTTACATTGTTTAGTAGTTTTGTTGTTGTTGCTTGATTTGGATTTTTGTTTATTTTGTTTTTAAGTTAACAGTGATTTCATCTTACTTGAATCCACAATGAACACGCTTGGAAGCTATAGGCAAAATATCAAAGGACATAATTCATTGGTCAAATGTGTAGTTAATGACCCTTTTCTGTTATGCATATTTTCCCCACAAATTCCTTCATTGACATTATGTTTCCTACAGTCATTCTCATACATTGTGTTTTATAAAATTTATCATCATTGTTCTATGTCAATTCCGACCCCATTTTTTCAGGTCCTGATCTTTCCCATTTCCTTTACTCCCTCCTCCCTTCCACCAAGTCCTGTGACCCTGTGATTTTACACCTACCCATCCTCACCTTTCTGCTCCCACCCTTTTCCCACTTAGAAATTATCCTTCTATTCTTAAAGTAATGGTATTATGCAGTACTTGTTCTTAGAGACTGAATCAGTTCACTCAGCATCATATTTTCCAGTCTTTCCCAAGTTATGTAGTATTTTTCAAAATTGATGCACCTAAGCATTGCATACTATTCCATTGTGTGAATTTCTCATAATTTCTTAATGCATTTGTTAGTTGGCTTTATACAGAGGATTTGATTTCTATGTTTGCTGCATGTGTATGCTTGTGTGGTGATTTCTTAATGGCTGTTTCAATGCTGTTGATTGTGAATCAAAGTGAAATAAAAGTCTTGAGACCTTTATTCTTTGCTCTTGAAGTTGGTTGAAAGTCTTGTAAATTTCTTGATCAAATTACTGAGCACAGGCAGAGTAGCATCTCTTTGTTGAAATACATCAATAGGTATTTGTCATTTTATGGAGGTTTATTTTTTTGTCAATGTCTTCAATGGAACCTATATTTTTCTTTCACTACCTTTGGCTCTAGATCATGTGCAACATGGTATGGAAATTTTGATGACATTAATATTAGACACAAGTAAAATCTTCCTAAAAATGATGCAAAATAGATTCAGTTTTCATCCACAGGAAATTTCCAGAAATTCAAGCTGTATTCATTATACCATGAAACAATAGGTATCATTGCAAAATTAAATGGATCTTGACTGAAAGTAGAGAATACCAGAAACATGCTTACTTGTGTTTTGTCAACTATGTAAATAAACATTCAATTGTGGATCATACTAAATTATGGATAACATTGAAAAGAAATGACATTCCAAAAGACTTAGTTGTGTTCATGCTAACCTGTACTAAATCAAGAAATAGTCATTCATTCTCTTAGAACAAGAAGACATAACCTGACTCAAAACAAAGGAATGGTTGCATCATCAGGGTTGTATTTTTTCCACAGTATCTATTTAAGTTGTGTGCTGAACAAGTAATCTTAAAATCTGGACTATATAAAGATGAATGTGGCATCGATACTGGAGGAAAACTCATCAAAATCATATGGTAAACATATGGTACAATTCTATTTGTTGAAACTGAAGAAAATTTTAAACACAGATGAAGATCAAAGACTATAGCCTTTAGTATTAATTATATCTCAATATAAAGTAATATCCCCACAACTAGACCAGTAGTAAAATCCTAAATAAATGCAGAGAAAACTGAAGTTGTTCAGGATCTAATTCTATGTCATAATTAGCATCCATAGAAGCAACAATTAATAATTAAAATATTGCTTTTCAAAAATCTGTTGACAAGAATTTCTTGTAAGTGTCAAAGAGCAAGGACTTTAAGGACTCAAGTGAGCCTGACACAGTCTTGGTATTTTAAACTGCTTCATATGCATGTGAAAGGTGGATAATGATTATTGAAGAGCAAAGAAGAATTGATGTCTATCAATGTAATGTTGTTGACGATTATTGAATATACCAGCCACAGCCCAAAGAATAAACAACCATATCTGAGAGGAAATATAGCCAGAATGTTTCTTATAATTAAGAATAATGAAACTTCTTTTTACATACCTTAAACATGTTGTGAAAATTGATCAATTCCTGAAGAAGTATACCATGTTTGAAAAATTAGAGTCATAGAATGAAAGGAAAACTCAGCAAGATGAATTAATATGGTGACTAGAAAGATTACTTTAAGCACAACAGACATTGTATGTCATAGTTTCACTCTTTTGTATAATGAATGACTACTGTTAGACCCTATTAAGAGACACCCGACATCACCAGCTACCTCTTATCATAATGTTTGTGAGTGGTATCTCTGTAAACATTTTTATTTGCTTTATGTTGAGATGTGATACATATGTAATGATCTTCATCAACTGATGTTTCAAATCCTCTTAACTTTCAGCAAAGGGAATTTATCCACTGCATATGAAAGATTGTTACTGAGCCTTCTTCCAAACTTGATGCCACATTCCTTTTCAGATTTTTCAGGTTTTAAAATTATTTGCTTAGCACCCATAATACACATATTTTTTCTTAATTTTAAATAACACAGTATACTCTGGTTTATGCAAAAAAGAGAATGAATTTTATAACTACAGTAGTATCCTTAGATATTCTCATTTGTAATTTACTTTAAGGAAGAACTAGTATACCTTGAAAGCCTGGTTTCTTTTATTATTTTGAAACTGCTCCAATGGATTCCTGACTTCATTTTGGTAAGAGGCTCATTAACAATTCTCCCACTGTGACTTTTAAAGATATACTCTCTTCAATTTGTTTTATATATGCTCTCTCCTCAATTGGTAGCAATTCCCTTGAGAATACTTCAAATTTTGAAATAGCACTTCTCAATAGCTTAGAGATATATGAATTATAAATTAGAAAACAATGTGATTAAATATGCTTATTATAAGTAATGTCTTTTCTCAGAAGCCTCCTATTCTGTTCCTGTTTTACTACAATGAATGAAGTTGACAGAGAAAGACTTATGCTGACCTCTTAGTGGTAGTAAAATGGAAAGGTCTATGGGCAGGTGAACTCTTTCTCATAAATGAGTAGAGTCAATTAAATATGACAAAGTAATTTTAAAAATTTCTGACAGGGTGAAAACTTCGCACATCTTTTTTTTTCATTTCTAATATAAGACTTTTTTTCAGCAGTAGCCTAATAATTCAACATTTGGTATTAACAATCTTCAGCATTCCTATAGTAGGAACAAAATAGTCAAGCAATTCTTAGCTGAGTGGAAGAATTTTAGGGAATGCCTTTGACAATGACTTAAACTTTTGATATTATTTACCTGATAGCCTTTGGAAGGTTAACAACTGGTTGCTTCAGATTAACCCAGGAACTTATTATTCTATCATTAAATAAGGTTCAGATAATGCTAATGATTCAGGGAAAGATAGATTAATGCATAAGAATATTTTATATAAAGTTTGCTAAGTGTATACATTTGTAGAACTAGAATGGATGAATATCAAGGTTAGAAGAACTCATAGGATTGAGGAAATCTAATTCGATAATATCTCAGATGAGAAAACCTATATTTAAAGAGATGGTCAACTAAGCCAAGATCATAAATTATTTAGAGTCAATAATTTTCATTATTTTATCAAGCAACTGAGTAATAGGCATTCCAATTGTCATTAATGTAATATCATTTCAGTGTTTTTCTTTATATATTGAAAAGTTCATCAGAAACTAAGAATGCAAAGAGGTAATAGTATGACATGAATGAAAACTTGAAAGAATAAAAAAATAAATAAACTAAGAATTATATATTCAGGAAAATAATCCCTCTTATATTGTTGTTGTTGTTGTTGTTGTTGTTGTTGTTGTTGTTAAGTGCCGTCGAGTCACAGGAGACATATAGCGACCCGATGAAGGAGAATCCTCGACTCTTGGGTGTCTTTCCTCCTCTCTCCAGGTTCATAGGGTTTCCAGAGGCAAGCTATTATGGAAGTGGATGCCACTCCTGCTTCCAAGCTTGTTTTAATTGCGGAGCTCCACCGACTCTGTCCACAATCCCTCCTATACCATAGTAAAATTAGAACATTTCCAAATAAATACACAAATAAAAACTAGGCCAAACTTAGAATAAATGGAAATGGGTTTTCTTAAACAAAGAATCAATAATGATAGTGAGTTAAACAAATAGCAGTGTTACTTGACAAAGAATCCACCAGATGAATTCTTAAAGTGAAATTATAAACTTGAAAATAGAGAACTAGCAGCATCAGTCTGTGAATAAAAACAAAAACAAAAACAGACAATATTTTGTCTTCAAGAAAGTCACCATCAAAAATAGGAAAAAAGAAATTTAAAAAAGTGTAGAAAAATATGTTAACAGTAAACTAAAAAAGATCAAATGTGAAAATATTACATCTTTATAAGTTTAACTTCTAGGCAAAAGCCATAATAAGAGTTCAAAAATCTAACAAGATGGCAGGATTATCACAAATGACTTCACATCTAAGGAAAACTCCCAAAATACATTAATCAGATATTAACATATTTGAAAAGAGGGATAGACTACTCCACGATAATAGTAACCTTTAACGTATCACTCTTTTTAAAAAAAGAAATAACAATTTAAAAGAAACTCAAAACAGACACAGGAAATCTCAACTACGCATAATTAACTAGTATGACATCAGACAGGTAGACAAGTAGGCGGATAGATAGATAGATAGATAGATAGATAGATAGATAGATAGATAATTCAACCAAAAAAAAGAATATAATATATATTCTTCTCCTGTGCACATGGAATATTATTTATAATTAACCATATGTTAGGCTACAAAATAGTTTCAACAAGTTTAAAATGATGGAATAATATAAACTATCTTTTAAGTTCATAACATTATAAAACTAGAAATCTTTAAATAAATCAGTGATTAAAAAGTCAGACATGTAGAAACTGAATGATACCTTGCTGTGGTGATAAAAGCTGTAGGAAGGGACAGTATGAGTGATATCTGCTCAATACATCTAACAATTGTAAAAAGCTCCATTAGAAGCTTCACTACTAACCTAAAAGTGTTACCAAGGGAGAAAGATAATTTCTAAAATCCTTCCAGAAAGTCAGTTATGAGTTGATTCCATGTTAATGTGTTTGAATTTCTTGAATTTTAAAAATTATTGGGTATTCATATATACTCTGTTAATTGTCTTATGAGACTGAGTTGGTTCAGCATGATGTCCTCCAGTCTCTTCCAAGTTATGTAGTATTTTTGGAAAACAATTTCCATTCAGTTGTGGCTGGACATTTGAGCTTTTTCTATGTTCTTGCAATTGTGGATAACAATGCTATGAACATTAGTATTCAAATCTGCATTTGGCTCAGATTTAATTTCCTTGGTGTATATTTTTAGTAGTGCAATAGCTGGGTCATACAGAGTTTCTGTGTTCAACTTTTTGAACACCAAACTACTTTTCAGAGTCGCTGTACCATTTTACAATCTCACCAACAGTGCATGAGAGTTCCCACTTCTCCATATCTTCTTCAACATTTATTGCTTGCTGCCCTACTAGGGTGAATGGTATCTTATTGGGGTTTTGATTTGCATCTCACTTATTACCAGTGATTTTAAGCATTTCTTCATGTGTCTGTTGTCTACCTGATTGTCTTCCTCTGTGAAGTCTTTCCATAACCACCCACCACCCTTTTAGTGGTTGGGTAATAGACATTTTCTTTTGGAGGTCCAGGAACATTCGTAAACCTTTGTTATGAGATCCTATCTGAGATGTTATTGCCAAGTGTTTCTTCCCAGTCGGTAGGCTTTCTTTTATCCCTGTTGAAAAATGTTTTTCATGAGCACAGGGATTTAACCCATTCATCAATTTTATCCTCTTCAGATTTTGCATTTCTGGCTGTCTTTGGTAGTATTTACTTTATACAATAGAATAGACATTCTAAGCTTGGTCCTATTTTGTTGCTTATGAACTGTATGGTTTTTGGCTTTATTCCCAGATCTCTGACCCACCTTGAGTTAATTTTGTGTAAGGCATGTAGGGAAAGGTTTGGAGTGGAGGGGAAAGGATGGGTAGGAACAAAACAACAGGGTTGCACACTTCTTGGTGGGTGGAGGTAGTACGGGAAGGAAAAGGAACGAAGGATCCTCATAAAAAGATAGGGCATATGCCATCCCCTTTTCCTTAAGAATCAGGGTGAAGTCTCTCTCAGGGAGGAGTGATAGGGAATGGCAAAGGACACACTGACAAAGGAGATTAATCAGAACTGGCTTTGACA
>NW_006400130.1:295981-296761 GCF_000299155.1 Elephantulus edwardii
ACCTAACACTAACATGGGAATCATTATATGAAACACAATATAAGTGAAGAATAGTTTGAAACACAATGTATACAACTTTTGTAATCATACCAATTAAAAATTGAATAAAAAATAATGTGTACTACAATAAATTAATCATATAAAATATTTTAAAAAGCAAATGAAGATAAAAAACAACATGCCAAAACCTTTGAACCACATCATCAGTAGTGCTAAGAGGTTAATGTGTCACATATAAATAATCTTAAAAAATTTAACAAGAATGATTAAAAGCAATAGCTAGTCTAAAAAATCTAGCAGTAATAGTATAAAAAGCAAATTCCTATAGAATTTATAGTAAACATTTAATAAGTATTAGAACAAACAGAAAAACAATTTAGAAATTACAGAATAGAAAGAATAAACAAATGTGTGTTGTGCTGTGTTCCAGCAAGTGAGAACCAGTACAGAGCTAAGCCACTGGTGGATTGTCAGAGGCTATAAATCACACAGAAAGACTAGACCAACAGAGCTCCTTAACAAAAAATAGAAATACAGAAAATAGAAAAATAAGCAATGCACACACAAAATTTAGAAACATAAATACTTAAAGACAGAGCGAGGTAGAAATTTCGAGACTCACTAAAAGGAAGAATTTTTTTTTAATTTAGGTTGTTTATTTTTCATTTCAATGAACACCTACAGAGATTTTGGGATTCCATCCATTCATTGTTGCACCCCTCTCCCCGCACAAACCCCTCCCCCCCCCTTTGCTCCTCTCCCTGAAAAGCAAAAGAAAAA
>NW_006400130.1:296861-297794 GCF_000299155.1 Elephantulus edwardii
AACATTCAATCAACTTTTTTCTAAATTCTGCATCAGAAAGTTCCATCAAACTTTCTGGCTTCATGAAATCCATTGCTACTGTGTCATTTTTCTGGGGAGATATCTTGTTTTGGGCTTGAGTGGTGAGTGAGGTACCCTGCTTCTTTCCAGACATTGAGGTGGAAGAGTTGTTGAAAACAAAGGTGTTAGTTGGTTCTTGGATTGATGTCACTACTTCTCTATAAAGATGTCCAGTACCTTCCTTTTGCTTAGGTTGACATGACCAATGTGGTAGGGCCAAACAGCAGTTTGTAGTCTAAAGAAACTAAATCTTCAATATTAGACAACTTTTTCAAGTGCTGCGGAAATATGCTATAAATTTGGTTTATATTTTTTTGTTCTTTTGTGTGTTTTTTTGTTTCCTTTTTGTTTTTGTCGGTTTTTCCTCCTTTTCTTTAAAGTTCAGAGCTGGCAGGGTGGAGGGGCGCGAGCCGTGTCGGAGGGAGCAATGCGATACCTGAAGATGGGGGTCGTGGGTTAGAACTGCATGGGTGTGTCCCGATTCAAGTCCACTTCCACCGTCCACTGAGTCTGTGCACGGCAACATGGCCAGTTCCAACGTACAGAGGTGGCGAGGGTGGGGGGAAGCGTGCCAGCTCGGGGGGAGCAATGCGATTCCTGAAGATGGGGGTCGTGGGTCAGAGCTGCAGGGGTGTGTCCCGATTCAATTCCATTCCCACCATCCACTGCGTATGCACACGGAAACTTTGCCAGTCCCAAAGTTCAGAGCTGGCCGGGCTGGGGGGCGCGAGCCGGTTCGGGGGGGACAGTAAGGAGATACTTGAAGATGGGGGTCAAAGGTCAGAGCTGCAGGGGTGTTTCCCTATCCAAGTCCAGTCCCACCATCCACTGCGTCTGCCCACGGCACCTTGGCCAGTCCCAAAGTTCAGAGCT
>NW_006400130.1:299921-300550 GCF_000299155.1 Elephantulus edwardii
ATTCACGTCCAATCCCACCGTCCACTGCGTTTGCGCATGGCACCTTGAACAGTCCCAGCGTTCAGAGCTGGCGGGGGGGCACGAGCCGGGTCAAGGGTGAGGGAGCAATGCGAAACCTCAAGATGGGGGTCATGGGTCAGAGCTTCAGGGGTGTGTCCTGATTCAAATCCACACCCTCCGTGCACTGCGGCTGTGCACGGCACCTTTGCCAGTTCCAAAATTCAGGGCTGGCGAGGGTGGGGGGGTGGTGTGCATGAGCTGGGTCGGGGGGGATGTACTGCGATACCTCAAGATGGTAGTCGTGGGTCAGAGCTGAAGTGGTGTGTCCCGATTCAGGTCCACTCTCACCGTCCACTGGGTCTGCGCACGGCACCTTGGCCAGTCCCAACATTCAGAGCTGCCGGGGGGGGAGCGAGCCGGGTGGGGGGAGCAATGTGATTCCTGAAGATGGGGGTCATGGGTCAGAGCTTCACGGGTGTGTCCTGATTCAAGTCCACTCCCACCGTCCACTGCGTCCGCACATGGCACCATTGCCAGTCCCAAAGTTCAGAGCTGGTGGGGGTGAGGGGCGCGTGCCGGGTCGGGGTGGGGGAGTATTGCGATACCTGAAATGGGGATTGTGGGTCAGA
>NW_006400130.1:303367-303781 GCF_000299155.1 Elephantulus edwardii
TACGTGAAGATGGGGGTCGTGGGTCAGAGTTGCACGGGTGTGTCCTGATTCAAGTCCCTTCCCACCGTCCACTGTGTCTGCGCACGGCACCTTGGCCAGTCCCAAAGGTCAGAGCTGGCTGGTGGGATGGGGGCGCGAGCAGGGTCTGAGGGGAGCAATGCGATACCTGAAGATGGGGGTCGTGGGTCAGAGCTGCAGCGGTGTGTCCTGATTCAAGTCCACTCCGACCATTCTCTGCGTCTGCACATGGCACCTTTGCTAGTCACAACGTCCATAACTGGCGGGGGCGGCAGTGTGCGTGAGCCGGGTCGGGGGGAGGAGCAATGCGATACCTGACAGTGGGGATCTTGGGTCAGAGTTGCAGGGGTGTGTCCTGATTCAAGTCCTCTCCCACCAACCACTGCGTCTGCGCAC
>NW_006400130.1:304571-305000 GCF_000299155.1 Elephantulus edwardii
GTGGGTCAGAGCTGCAGGGGTGTGTCTCGTTTCAAGTCCACTCCCACCGTCTGCTGGGTCTGTGCACGGCACCTTGGCCAGTCCCAAAGTTCAGAGCTGGTTGGCGGGGGGAGCAATGCGATACCTGACGATGGGGGTTGTGGGTCAGTGCTGCAGGGGTGTGTCCCGATTCAAGTCCACTCCCACTGACCACTGCCTCTGTGCACGGTAACTTGGCCAGTCCCAAAGTTCAGAGCTGGTGGGGGGGCGGGGGAGGGAGCCAGGTCGGGGGGAGCTATGCGATACCTGAAGATGGGGGTTGTGGTCAGAGCTGCAGGGGTGTGTCCCGATTCAAGTCCACTCGCACAGTCCACCGCGTCTGCGCACGGCACCTTGGCCAGTCCCAAAGTTCAGAGGTGGCGTGGTGCGTGGGGGCACGAGCCGTGTCGG
>NW_006400130.1:306098-307155 GCF_000299155.1 Elephantulus edwardii
TCGTGGGTCAGAGCTGCAGGAGTGTGTCCCGATTCAAGTCCACTCCCACCGTCCACTGCGTCTGCGCACGGCACCTTGGCCATTCCCAAAGTTCAGAGCTCCCGGGGGTGGGGGCGCGAGCCAGGTTGGGGGGGGAGCAATGTGTTACCTGAAGATGGGGGTCGTGGGTCAGAGCTTCAGTGGTGTGTCCCGATTCAAGTCCACTCCCACCGTCCACTGCGTCTGCGCATGGCACCTTGGCCAGTTCCAAAGTTCGGAGCTGTTCGGGGGGGGCGGGTTGCAAGCCGGGTCCTGGGGGAGCAATGTGATACCTGAAGTTGGGCGTCATGGGTTAGAGCTGCAGGGGTGTGTCCCGATTCAAGTCCATTCCCACCGTCCACTCCGTCTGCGCACTGCACCGTGGGCATCCCCTAGTTCAGAGATGGCGGGGGGGGGGGGGTGGCACGCAAGCCAGATCAGGGAGGGGTGTAGCAATATGATACGTGAAGATGTGGGTGATGGGTCAGGGACTGGCCAAGGTGCCTTGCGCAGACGCAGTGGACGGTGGGAGTGGACTTGTTTCGGGACACACCCCTGCAGCTCTGACCCACGACCCCCATCTTCAGGTGTCCCATTGCTCCCACCCGACCTGGCTCCCGCCCCGACCCACCAGCTCTGAACATTGGAACTGGCCAAGGTGCCGTGCACAGACGCAATAGACGGTGGGAGTGGACTTGGATCGGGACACAACCCTGCAGCTATGACCCACGACCCCCATCTTTAGGTATCGCATTGCTCCCCGCCCCCCGCCCCGGCTTGCGCCCCCCTGCCCCCCTCCAACTCTGAACTTTAGGACTGGCCAGGGTGACATGCGCAGACGCAGTGGACAGTGGGCGTGGACTTGATTCGGGACACACCCCTGCAGCTCTGACACATGACCACCATTTTCAGGTATCACATTGCTCCCCCCTGACCCGGCTCGCGACCCCCCTGCCTGCCAACTCTGAATTTTGGGATTGGCCAAGGTGCCGTGCGCAAACGCAGTGGACGGTGGGAGTGGACTTGAATCGGGACACAA
>NW_006400130.1:308466-309522 GCF_000299155.1 Elephantulus edwardii
CACCAGTTCTGAACTTTGGAACTGGCCAAGGTGCCGTGTGTAGAGGCAGTGGACAGTGGGAGTGGACTTGAATTGGGACACACCCATGCAGCTCTGACCCACGACCCCCATTTTCAGGTATCGCATTTCTCCCCCCTGACCCGCTCGCGCCCCCCACCCCACCACTGCCATCTCTGAACTTTGGGACTGTCCAAGGTGCCGTATGCAGACGCAGTGGATGGTCGGATTGGCATTGAATCAGGACACATTCCTGCAGCTCTGACCAACGGCCCCCATCTTCAGGTATTGCATTGCTTCCCCCCCGACCCTGCTCGCGCCCCCTCCCCCCACCAGCTCTGAACTTTGGGACTGGCCAAGGTTCCGTGCACAGATGCAGTGGACGGTGGGAATGGACTTGAATCGGGACACACCCCTGCAGCTCTGACCCACAGCCCCCATCTTAAGGTATCGCATTGCTACCCCCCCGAGCCGACTCGCTTGCCCCCCACTTGCCAGCTCTGAACTTTGGGACTGGCCAAGGTGCCGTGCGCAGATGCAGTGGAAGGTGGGATTGGCCTTGGATCGGGACACATCCCTGCAGCTCTGATCCACGACCCCCATCTTCAGGCATCGCTTTATCCCCCCCGACCTGGCTCCCGCCCCTGACCCACCAGCTCTGAACTTTGGAACTGGTCAAGGTGCCATGCGCAGACGCAGTGGACGGAGGGAGTGGACTTGATTCAGGACACAACCGTGCAGCTATAACCCACGACCCCCATCTTCAGGTATCGCATTGCTCGCTCCCCCGACACGGCTTGCGCCCCCCCCCCGCCATCTCTGAACTTTGGGATTGGCCAAAGTTCAGTGCGCAAACCCAGTGGATGGTGGGAGTGGACTTGAATCGCGGCCCAACCCTGCAGCTCTGACCCACGACCCCCATCTTCAGGTATTGCATTGCTCCCCCGGACCCTTCTCGCGCTCCCACTGCCCCACCGCCAGCTCTGAACTTTGGGACTGGCCAAGGTGCCGTGCGCAGACGCAGTGGACAGTTGGATTTGACTTGAATCGGGACACACC
>NW_006400130.1:309622-310050 GCF_000299155.1 Elephantulus edwardii
TGGACGGTGGGAGTGGCTTTGAATCGGGACACACCCCTGCAGCACTGAACCACAACCCCCATCTTCAGGTATTGCATTGCTCCCCACCGACCAGGCTCACACCACGCCACCCCGCCAGCTCTGAATTTTGGGACTGGCCAAGGTGCCGTGCGCAGACGCAGTGGATGGTGGCAATGGACTTGAATAGGGACACACTCCTGCAGCTCTGACCCATGACCCCCATCTCCAGGTATCGCATTGCTTCCCCCCATCAGGCTTGCTGCGCCCCCGACAGCTCTGAATTTTGGGACTGGCTAAGGTGCCGTGTACAGACGCAGTGGACGATGGGAATGGACTTGAATCAGGACACACCTCTGCAGGTCTGACCCACGACCCCCATCTTATGGTATCACTTTGCTTTCCGTCGACCCGGCTCGCGCCCCACCACC
>NW_006400130.1:310474-311019 GCF_000299155.1 Elephantulus edwardii
CGCGCCCCCTCCCCGCCAGCTCTGAACTTTGGGATTGGCCAAGGTGACGTGCGCAGACGCAGTGGACAATTGGAGTGGACTTGAATCAGGACACATGCCTGTAGCTCTGACCCACGACACCCATCTTCAGGTATCGCATTGCTGCCCCCTGACCCGGTTGGCTCCCCCTCCCTCCGCCATCTCTGAACTTTGGGACTGGCCAAGGTGCCGTGCGCAGACGCAGTGGATGGTGGGATTGGACTTGAATCGGGACACACCCCTGCAGCTCTGACCCACGACCCCCATCTTCAGGTATCGTATTGCTGCCCCCCACCCTTGCCAATTCTGAACTTTGGGATGGGCCAACGTGCCGTGCGCAGATGCAGTGGATGGTGGGAGTGGACTTGAATTGGGACACACCCCTGCATCTTTGACCAACAACCCCCATCTTCAGGTATCACATTGCTCCCCACCCTACCCGGCTTGCGGCCCCCCTCCCCGCCAGCTCTGAACTTTCAGACTGGCCAAGGTGCTGTGCGCAGACGCAGTGGACGGTGGGAGTGGAC
>NW_006400130.1:311754-337256 GCF_000299155.1 Elephantulus edwardii
GAGTGGACATGAATCGGGACACACCCCTGCCGCTCTGACCCACGAACCCTAGCTTCAGGTATCGCATTGCTGACCCCCGACCCGGTTGGCGCCCCCACCCCTGCCAGCTCTGAACTTTGGGACTAGCCAAGGTGATGTGAGCAGACGCAGTGGACGGTGGGAGTGGACTTGAATCGGGACACACCCCTGCAGCTCTGACCCACAACCCGCATTTCAGGTATCACATTGCTCCCCCCCACCAGGCTCGCGCCCCGCTCGCCAGCTCTGAACTTTGGGACTGGCCAAGGTGCCGTGCACAGACGCAAAGAGAAAAAAGAATCAGAACATCAATACTAATTACAATAGCTAACCACATGATGAAATTTAGGAACAAATCTAACCAGCAATTTCTGCATGACCTTCACTATCTCCATTCAGAGACACATTAGATAGAAGCTCACCTTGTCAGTCAAGCTGTGGGACTTCAGTTAATCAGGCTGATCTTTCAGACTGATAAGATTCTGATGTTGTGAGGTGATGCTATGATGGCTACAAGCAGCATGAAAACATTGAAAAGAGCCTCAGACTATTTCATTTGTGCCGGGAAAAGCCAATGATGATTATATTGTAATGAAAACCAGATTTGCAGGATCATTGCTCGATCGTAGCTGCCCAAAAGGAAATTATCAAGAAAAAAAAATCAGAATGGGAAAAAATGGCCCAGATCCACTGGCAGCAGTAGCAGTATAAATTCTTGCCCACTGAGCTGAGGGAAGTTAAGAGTTAAAGCCAGAGACAAGTTAGGGAATCCCAGGGAATGGCCCTGTAGGGACTGGACAGTGCTCCTCAGAGGCTCTTATACTTACCTGGAACCAGCTCACTTCCCCTTTGGTGAGCCCAGAGCCCCAGTGCTTGCCCTCGGTTCTCGCCCTCATTTCCATGCCTAGTCTTGCACCAGCTGCACGACTGTGATGTCGCATATCACAGTAATCCACCCACAGTCCTCACCTGCCTCCTCTGTCTCAGGAGAGAGGGGCATTCATATGGTGGACTGTTACTGAAAAAAGAATAGTCAATATTATGCCGTCCACGAAATATTACATATTGTTGTTCATTCTCTAGGCCACCTTCTGGGTCTTTTGATAAAATCTTTTTTTGGGGAAAAATAGCTTGGAGGAAATCATTGACATCATAGATCTTCAGGATATTCTTCTCTCTCTCTGGGGAAGCTGGATATTAGAACTGGGCACATTTAATAAAAGCAAGAAACAAACCGACATAAACTGGAGAAAAGTGATTCGGGTCCCACTTCCATGTTTGAGCACTGGATCCCCCCAGAGGTGAAAACCACACTTCTGTGCATACATTTTCCTGCCTCTTTGTGTAAGCTTCTTCTTCAGTTTAGATCCATCTTGTATTCTGTTGCCTATAAAATTGAAATTCTGTTTCTCTATAAAAGGGTAGAGATTTGGGAGGCTTGCCAAGGTTGGTTAGCCAGGGTGATAATGAAACCTGTGGGTATATTAGAAACAAACAAACAAATAAAACCTAAAAGTAAGTTTGTAAATATAAAATAACCGCTCTGACATCAGCAATGATAACACTTGCTCCGCAAACTCTTCTGAATCCAGCTTGAACTGCTCTAGACATTACTGAATAATTTTACCACAAAATTTAACTTTTGTGTATTATACTGAAGGGTTCAGTAATTTCTACCTTTTGCTGAATCACCTTCTCCCTCCTCCCCCTTTTATTTTTGAATGAAGATAAATATGGATCTCTTCCATTTGGATTCCAAATCAAAGCCAAATAGCTGTTCTAAATAGCTGCTATCCAAATATCATGGCATAGATAAATGAGCACATTCAGGGCTGCCTTTGTTTGTTGAAACACTGCAATAGACATTAAGTCAATTCCTGGAGCCTTAGATTTCACTAATCCATTAAGTGGCAATTAGACTTCTTTCTTTAGTACCTATTGGCTTTGATCTCGTTATTTCTTAAAATGATTTAGTACAGAATAGGTAGGGTTTTTTATTTGTTTTTTGGTGTGTGTGTGTGTCTGTGTGTGTGTGTTTATTTGTTACAGGGACTATGCATTTCTTCCAAGCTCTTCTGAAGCTTTTTATTACATTCAAACTTTTGTGTACAGATTGTTTCAATATTGCACTTTGAGATTTGATTTTCTCTTCAGTTCTTTGATAAATTTGCCAAATGTCTGGATCTTTTAAAATTTTATTCAACTTCATTTTGAACTTACATGTGAGCTGTTTGCAACTGTCAGATCTGGACCTTGATCTGAAGGATTGTACTGAGCTTTTCCTTATCTCTTTCAATAGATGCAGTTTATTTTATTCAAGTATATTTCACAAAGCGAAATAAATGTGCAATTTTTTAAAGCACTTGCAATGAATAAGTTATGGGTCTTGTGAAAGTTTCCATTGCCTTATCTAGACTCCTTTTTATCACCAGTGACACATATTTAAACTACCAAATATTGTTCTTCCATTTTGCATTCAAACCATCAACTTATTACTGAATCTTGATTGCATGTTCGATCAATTGAAGGATGTTAAAATATATTCCAGGCTGCTAGATTGGAGAATACTTATCAACAATCTTTGAGAATATCTATATCATCTATATCTATACCTATACCTATCTCTCTCTCTCTCTCTCTCTCTCTCTCTCTCTCTCCACACACACACACACACACACACACACACACACACACACACACACCTTGCTAGCTAAAAGAGAGTGGACTTGAAGGATTTACCAAAGAAACTTAAGGACTAGGTTCAATATCAATTATATTCTGACATAAAGAAAACAAAAATTCCCACAACGTTACCAACAAGTAGAATCATCAAGAAAAGCTCCAAATTGTCAAGAGCTTCATTTTCATTGAATTCATAATCAACACTCATTGAAGAAACAGTCAAGCATCAAAATAAATAACTTTATTGGAAAAAAATGTCTGTCAAAGCCTCTTTAAAGTCCTAAAGAGTACCAGTTTAAACAGTAAGTTGTACCTGACCCAGGGCACTGTTTTTCAGTTGTTTTATATGCATGTCAAAGTTGCAGACTGACTAAGTAAAACCAATGAAAAATTTGTAACTTTAAATTATGGTGTTAGTGAAGAGTTTTAGCATCCTATAGATTACCAAAAAAACAACAACCCAAGCCCATATGTGTACACCCATGTTTATTACTGCTTTGTTCACAATAGCAAAGAGTTGGAAACAAACCAAGTGTCCATCAACAAACAAATGGATAAGAGAAGCTGTGGCATATTGACACAATATAATACTATGCTGCATTGAAAAACAAGGAAATCATGAATTATTATGCAAAATGGATGACCCTAGAGGACATTATGTTGAGTGAAGTCTCTCAGTCACAGAGGGACAAATGCTGCATAATGCCACTGTTGTAAAGCAAGACAGACATTGGGGTTGGGAAGAGACTATGAAAAGGGGATGAATAATGTATATTGCATTGAAACAGGTGAGGAAGAGAACTGTTTAAAAAGAGATATATGATTAGGTATTATTGTCATGGCAGGAATCCAGAAAGAAGGCTGAACACTGGAGAGGATTTGGGGAGAGGGATTGTATAACAGTGAAAGAATTTTTCTTTTACTTTTCAAAAAGAAGAGCAAATTGGGGGTGGGGGGAGGTTGGACAGGCAGAAAAGTGCAATAATGAATTAATGGAAATCCAAAGTCTTTGTAAACTTTCATTAAGATTAATAAAATAAAAGAAAGAAAGCCCTGGTGATGTAGCTAGACAGCAAGTGTTGAAGCATAATTTGAGAAACAAAACTGAAATAAAACGTTATTTGGTCAGTATGTTATTCTCCCCCATTGGGTACTTCTCCCTCCATTGTGTTCCTTTATATAAACTGTGAATGCTTTCAATAAAATGAAGACTTGATCGGAGATTTTCGACTTGTCTTCCTGCTTTGTGCCTCCTGCCCCTCCATTCTCTGTCTTCTCCTCCTAGGGTCACCATTGAAGATCCCCGCGGACCGGGGCAAGTTGGACTACCCTTCTTTCAGATAGGAACAAATATAGATCTCTTCCAGTCAGTTGGCCAAGTTGTTGTTCTCCAGATTTCTTGGCACAACTTGGTGAGTACATCTAGGGCAGCATCTGTTAGCTGAAATATGTCAATTGGTATACCGTATATTCCTGGGGCCTTATTTTTTTGCTATTTCCTTCAAAGCAGCTTGAACTTTTCCCTTCATCAACATAGGCTCTTGCTCAAATTTTATTTCATTAAGTTCTTCTGTATCTGCCAATTCCTTTCTATATAATGACTCAGTATATTCCTTCCATCTTCTTTTAATACCTCCTGGATCATTTAACATTCTGCCTAAAGCATCCTTGATTGTAGCAACTCGAGGTTTGAATTTGTTCTTCAGTTCCTTGAGCTTAAGAAATGCTGAACGAGTTCGGCCCTTTTGATTTTCCGACTCTAGCTCCTCGCACATTTCATTGTAATATTTTGCCTTGTTATTCCGTGCTGCCTTTTGGAATCTCCTGTTCAGCTCTTTAGTGTCTTGACTTCTTCCTTGTGCTTTGGCTTATCTACGTTCCAGTGCAATCTTCAGAGTTTCTTCTGACATCCAATGATGAATGAGAGAATATATATTCAAGAAGTTAAGTGAACACCATGTAGAATAGACCCCCCCAAAAAAAAAAACACACCAAGGCATATACATATCATAGTTAAATTTGTCAGAACAAAGATAAGGAGACAACCCTGAAAGCAGCTAGGGAGAAATAAGAGTAACCTATGAGGGAGAACAGATAAGATTAAGGGCCGATTTCTCACCAGAAATGACACAAGCAAGAAAAGAGTCAACTGTCAACGAAGATTACTGGACCCAGCAAAATTATCCATCAAATATGAAGGAGAGATCAAGATATTCCCAGAAAAACAGAATCTAAAAGAGTTTGTAAAAACAAGAGTAGCATTGCAGGAAAGACTTAAAGATGTCCTTTCTACAGAGGTACCACAGAAAGCAGCATAGACCAAAATAACTAGCAACAACACCATAATGAGCTCAATAAAATTGTAGCAATAAAACTTTGCCTCTCAAGAATCATACTGAGTGTAAATGTGCCACTGAAGGGGAAAAGAGTAGTAGATTTGATAAAAAAACAAAATCCATCAATATTTTGTCTATAAGAGACAAACCTGAAAAATAAAGATAAAGAAAGACGAAAAATAAAAGGATGGGGAAAAATATACCAAGAAAATGGCAACCAGAAAAAAGCAGCACTAAAGATATTAATCTCTGATAAAATAAATGTCCTCGTAAAAACCATTACAAAGGACAAGGAAGGTCACTGCATAATGCTGAAAGGGTCAATAGAACAAAAGAACATAGCAATAATAAATATCTATGCACCAAATGGAAACCTGCCAAACACATAAAACAAACATTAACAAAACTGAAAAAGGAAATAGATAATACTACTATAGTACTTGGAGACTTCAATATACCCCTCTTAAGAAAATATAGAACTACCAAAAAGGAACTCAAAAAAGATAGTGAAGAATTAAACCACACAATAAACCAACTTGAGCTCATAGATATTTTTAGGCTAATGTACCCTCAAAATGCACAGTATGTCATCTTCTCCAATGTGCATGGGATGTTCTTCAGAAGAGATCACATTCTATGTCACAAGGCAAGCATCAATAATAAAAGAAAGCATGATCTCAGACCATAATGCTACAAAATTAGAAATTAATAATAAGAAATAAAGGAGAAAAAAACCCACAACACTCCATACATTTGGAAGCTGAACAACACCTTGCTTGAACATGACAGTATTAGAAGAAATAAAAAATGGAATTAAAAAAAAAAGAAACAAACGACAATGAAAACACCACTTACCAAAACCTCTGTGAAACAGCCAAAGCAGTAATCAGAGGTCAATTTATAACAATAAGCAAACACATCAAAAGGCAGAAAAAAAATTGACCATTGACTCTCTAAACCAGTATCTTCAGGAAATTGAAGAAAGAATAGCAAGAAAACCTGACATCCTCTTAGAAAAAAACTGACATTGTAAAAAATTGGAGCAGAAACAAATGAAATAGAAACAAGTGAAACTACCAAATAAACTAGGAGTTGGTTCTTTGAAAAAATCAATAAAATCGATAAACCAGTAGCAAAAGTCACAAAAGAAAAGAAAGAGAAGACACAAATAAGATGAATAAGAGATGAATCAGGCAACATCACAATAGCACCAACTAAAATAAAAATGCTAACATTAGAGTAATATGAAAACTATACTCAAACAAATATGAAAATATAGATGAAATGGACAAATATTTAGAAATGCACAACCTGCCTAAACTCACACAAACCGAAATTGAACATCTCAACAGATCCATTACAAAAGAAGGTAATAAAATAAATGAAAATGAAAAGGTAAGAAAATAAACTGCAACAATAACAACAAAAAATCCCTGGACCAGGTGATTTTACAAGAGAATTTTATGGAATATTCAGAGAAGAACTGTCATCAATTCTACATAATCTATTTAAAAAAAATAGAAAAAGATAGAATTCTCTCAGACTCATTCTATGAAGCAAATATATCCTTCATTCCAAAGCCAGGAAAGGACACTAACAAAATAGAAATGTATAGGCCAATATCTCTTATAAACATAGATGCAAAAATCCTGAATAAAATACTGACCAATAGAATCCAGTGATACATCAAAATGTAATTCACCATGACCAAGTGGGATCCATAACAGGTATGCAAGAATGATTCAACATAAGACAAACAATTAATGTAATTCATCACATTAACAAAGGAAAGAACAAGAACCACATGATCCTATCAATTGATGCAGAAAAGGCCTTTAACAAAATTCAGCACCCTTTCCTGGTTAAAAAACTCAATAAAATAGGATTAGAGGGGAATTTCTTCAACATAGTAAAAATTATTTACGCAAACCAGAGAGCCAACATTGTTCTCAATGGAGAGAGGTTAAAGGCATTTCCTTTAAGAACAGTAACTAGGCAAGGATGCCCACTGTCACCTCTCTTATTCAATATTGTATTGAAGTCTTAGAGATAGCAATAAGACAAGAGAAGGAAACAAGAGGTATTCAAATTGGCAAAGAGGTGGCAAAATTATTTCTCTATGCAGATGATATGATAGTATACATAGACAATCCTAAAGACTCAGCAAGAAAACTATTAGACATAGTTGGCCAATTCAGCAAAGTCGTAGGATACAAGATCAACATACAAATATCAGCTGGATTTCTCTACAGTGACAAAGAGAACACAGAGTGGGACCTACAAAAAACAACACCCTTCACAATAATTTAATCATAAGATTAAATATTTGGGAGTAAATCTAACCAGATGTACAAAGGACCTGTTTAAAGAAAATTACAAAATATTACTGCAAGAGACAAAAAGAGACCTGGAGAAGTGGAAGAATATCCCTTGCTCATGGATAAGAAATTATTGTGAAAGTGTTGTGAAAATGGCAATACTACCAAAGACAATTTGCACATTCAATGCAATCCTAATGCAAATACCAATCCCATTCTTCCACAAGATGGAAAAGGCAATATTCAGGTTCATCTGGAATGGAAAGAAGCCCCACATAAAAAAAGCACTCCTTAAAAATAGAAAATATATAAGAGGTATCTCACTCCCTGATTTCAAATCCTACTACACTGTTGTGGTGGTTAAGACAGCATGGTACTGGTACAATGACAGACACATAGATCAATGGAATAGAATTGCGAACCTGGAAATCAGCCCATCTACTTATGGTAAACTGATTTTTGACAAGGAGATTAAATCAGTCAAGTGGGGAAACGATAGGTTTTTTAACAACAGGTGTTGGCAAAATTAAAACTATCTGCAGAACAACTCAAGCAAGATCCACAACTCACTCCATACACAAAACCCAACTCTAGGCAGATCTTGGATCTAGGACTACAACCAAGGACTATACACTTCATCAGAGAAAAGCTTGGAAGAACTCTAGAAGTCCTAATCCACAACATAAACAGTCTTCCAAGCATCCTGGAAAATCTACAACCACAAGAAGATAAAATAGATGAATGGAACCTTCTAAGAATCAATTCCCTATGCATATCCAAAAACTTCTACAACAGGGTAAAAAGGGAAGCTACAGTCTGGGAGAAAATATTTGCTAATGACATGTCAGATAAGGGACTTATATCTAGAATTTATAAAATACTTGAACACACAACAAGATAAAGGTAACAATCCAATTGAAACATGGGCACAGGATATGAATAGACACTTCACCAAAGAAGAAATTCATATGGCCAACAGGCATTTCTTCATAGAAATGTTCAAAATCCCTAGCTCTTAGAGGCATACAGATCAAAACAAGAATGAGATATCATCTTATTCCAGTAATAATAGTAAAATTTAACAGAACAGCAAACAACAATTGCTGGCGAGGTTGTGGAGAAACTGGAACCCTTATTCACTATTGGTGGAAGGGTAAAATGGTGCAACCACTGTGAAAGGCAGTGTGGCACTTTCTTAAAAAGTTGCAAATAGAGATACTTTTTGACCCAGCAATTCCACTACTGGGAATATACCCCAAAGAGATCGTAACTGCCACCCAAACAGATTTATGCACACCCATGTTTAGTGCAGCTTTGTTCACAATAGCAAGGAGTTGGAAACAACCTAAATGCCCATCAACAAACGAATGGATAGAGAAGCTGTGGTATATTCACACAATGGAATACTATGCTGCATTGAAAAATAAGGAACTCATGAAATATTATTCAAAGTGGGTCATTTTGGAAGACATTATGCTGAGTGAAATATCTCAGTCACAAAAAGGCAAATAATGCATAGTGCCATTGTTGTAAAACAGGACTGACATTGGTGTTGGGGGAGACTGACAAAGATGGGCTAAATAATGTGTACTGCATTGAAACAGATGAGAGAGAAAACTGTTTAAAAGGGATATGTGATTAGGTATTATTGTCATGACAGGAGTCCAGAACAAAGGCTGCATTGTTGAGTGGACCTAGGGGGAGAGAATGTAAAACGATGAAAGAATTTTTCCTTTACTTTTCATAGAGACGAGTGTACTGGGCTGGGGAGTTGGAGGGAGTGGGAGAGGAGTGGCCAGGGACAAAAGTGCAACAATGACTGAATGGAAATCCAAAGTCTCTGTAAATTTTCATTAAAATTAATAATAATAACAAAGGTAGGAAAAAGACAAGTTTAAAAAAATGACATGTTCAAGTCCTATCCTGAAGTACAATGTTGCAAAGGATAAGTGTTTATCAGCATGCATACAAGGAAGATCTATCTATTAATACAGCTATTATTCAAATATATACACCATTAGCTAAAGCAAAAGAGGAGGAAATCGAAGGTGTTTTTTTAACCAAATTTTGAAAAAGTAGTCAGAAGTATGAACTTTCACCAGAAATTAGGCCTGAAATAGAACAATCAAATATTGTGCACTCAATGACTTATTCGTCTGGACATCATTCAATGAACTACAGAGGAATTAGATTGGCTAGATCTGTGGAAGAAATTGTTGGAGAAGTTCATTATTAGCAATATCTGTGGAACATCGTCAATTCCTCATGTGAAAATTCAAACTGAGGCTTAAGAAAATTAAAACTAGAGGTTCATGAAAATTAAATCTGATCTTAAGTCTATCCCATATGAATTTTAAAATCATCTCAAGAGCAAGTTTGAAGCATTGAACACCAAATATTGAAGAAAAGATGGGTTGTGTGATGATAACAAGAATATCTAGGCAAAAGCTCACACAAAGGCAGAAAAGAAAAAAGATTTAAAAAAATATCAGAAGAGATGCTGAAAATTGCACTGTAGCATCAAGTAGTCAAAACAAAGGGAAGACATGTTGAAGTAAGAGAGCTGAACAGAGAATTTCAAAGGGCAGTTCAAGAAGACAAATCATTAGAATAGAAGGTACTTAGAAATGGGGAACAGAAAGGGAAGAACTTGTTCAGTATCTCTCAAGCTGAAGGAACTGAAAAACAAATTAGGACTTCAAATCACAACACTTACAGATATTATAGGAAAGATCTTGAATGATCAATGAAGCATCAAGAGAAGATGGAGAGAATTTACAGAATCACTATACCAAAAAGAATTGGTCAATACTGGAATATTTCAGAAATACATATTGAATTACATAATAATTAAATATTACATGATTAGGAACCAATGGTAAAGAAGGAAAAAGTTGAAGCTCTACTAAATGCATTGGTTAAAAATAAAGCCTCAGGAAGTGATGCAATACTAACAGACATGTTTCAAATAACAAATGTAGTCCTGGAGGACATGCTAACCAGTCTATTCTAGAAAACGTGGAGGGCAGCTGCATGGCTGACTGACTGGAGAAGATCCATATTTGTTCCCATTCCCATAAGAAGTGATTTATCAGAATGCAGAAATTATCAATTACATTAAGATCACATGAAAGCAAAATGCTGCTGAGGAACATTCAAAAACAACTAGGAGAATACTTAGAGAACTTCCAGAAGACAAGCTGAATTTAGTAGAGGTCATGGCACTTGCTGATGTCTGGTGGTTCCAGGCTGAAATCAAACAATAGAAGAAAAATAGCTATTTGTGATTTATTGACTATACAAAGACAGTCAGTTGTATGGATAATAACAAGTTATGACTAACATTGAGAGAACACTTGGTTGTGCTCATGCAAAACCTTTATGTAGACCAAGAGGTTTTTGTTCAAAAAGAGCAAGGAAACAATAGTGTCTTTGGGTTGTTTACACCTTGTAGTAACTCTATGGATAAAATCTTGGAATCTTTCCCTATCCTGAGCCAATCACACGGTCTTTAACACACTTACCCCCATATTCCAGTTACTACATCATTTTATCTCATCTAGGGTCTTCCTTTCATGCACCATCCCTGCGTCCCTCCAAGCATGATGTTCTCCAGGAAACATGCTTAATGTTTGTGAAAGGAAGCCTCAAAATCCTTGCCTCCAGGGATAAACTTGGTTTCACCCTCTCCAGGATAGATATTCTATTTATAGTCCATGATATGTATAATACCCTTCTCCAGCATGACAATTGAAAGGGATCAGTTATTCTGTCAACCTTATTTACTGTCAAGCTCTTTGATATATAGCAAGTAATTGAGAAGACCATGACTTGGATCCTTGCTCTTCAGTACTTTGGAGAGGCTTCTAGTAGCAGATTTTCCAAGTGCAATTTGTCTTTTTATTTCTTGATGGCTAGTGCCAAAGGGGTGATTGTGTAGCTGAGCAAGCTGAAATTGTTAACAACCTCAATCTCTTCTCCATTCATCATGAAGCTGCCAGTTGTCTCAGTGGTGTGAACCTTTGTATTCTTAATCTTTAGCTTCAATTCATATTGAAGACTACAGTCTTTGACCTTCTGCAGAAAATGCTTCAGGTCCTCTTCAGTTTCGGCAAACAAGGTTAAATCATCTACATATCAAAGGTTGTGAATGAGACTTCCTTCAATCCTGATGTTACGTTCTTCCTCTTAATGTCCAGCCTCCTGAATGATCTGTTCCACATATAGACTGAAAAAGTATGGAATTTTGAAATAATGCAGCATTTCCTTGCTGTGTTATAATGGCTGCCTCTGGGTCCAAATATAAGGTTTCACGTGAGCGCAATCAAGTGTTTCAGGATATCCATTCTTTTCAAGGTTAGCCCATAATTTGTTGTGATCCACACAGCCAGGAAATCAAAAGATGAATTGGAATGGGAAATTCTGCTGTCAGGGACCTCTCTAGAGTACTGAAGAACAATGGTGTTATTTTGGAGATTAAGATGCACCTGATCAAAGCCATAATCTTTGTAATTATTTGCAATGTGCCAGAAAGCTGCTCAATGACTAGGGATGATAGAATTTATGCCTTTGAGCTGTGATGCTGGAGAAGATTACTGAATGTACCATGGACTGCTAGGAAAATGAACAGGTCCATCCAAGAAAGGATGAAACCAGGCTGCTCCTTGGAAGCGAAAATTCTGAAGCTACTGTCTGACATGATTTGAACATGTCGCAAGGAAGGACAAGTCTTTAGAGAAGGTCATCATGCTTGAAAAGGTGGAGGGACATCCAAAAGAGGAAGATCCTCGATGAGACAGATTGATTCAGTGATTGCGGTAATGGGGATAGATGTGTTAGAGACAATAAGACTGGGACAGCATAGAGTAGGGACCAGAGCTGTTGTGCATAGGGTCACTATGAGTCACAAGTGAGTCAACGGCACATAACAACAACAACAACAACAACAACAACAACAACAACAACAACAGCACAGTCAAATGTGTTTGCATAGTAATGAGGTACAGATAGACATTTCTCTGGTACTCCTTGTTTTCATTCATGATCCATCTGACATTGAAGACAATGTCTTAAGTGCCACAACATTTTTAAAATCTGACTTGTAGTTCTCTGTTAATGTGATAAACCAGTAATTTTTATACTGGTACTATTGTTTCATGATTTCCAAATTCTGATGGAATAACTTTTCTTAGCACAGGAAAAAATATGGATCTCTTCCAGACAGTTGCAGATACTTGTCCTCCAGATTTCTTGGCACAACTGGTGAGCATGTCCATGGCAACATCTGTTTATTGAAATATGTAAATTGGTATTCAATTAATTCCTGTGGCCTTTTTTTTGCCAAATCCTTCAGAGCAGCTTGAACTTTCTCCTTCATCACCATTGCCTCTTGATCATATGTTTCCTGAAATTCTTTTTGATACAATGACTCTGTGTACTCCTTATGTCTTCTTTTATTGCTTTCTAAATCGTTTAATATTCTGTTCATAGCATCGTTAAGTATTACACTAAAGGCTTGAATTTGTTCTTCAGTTCCTTCACCTTAAGATATGTATAGTGAATTTGATCCTTTTGATTTTCTGACTCTACTCTTTACACATTTCATTACAATACTTTGCTTTGTGTCCCTGTGCTGCCCTTTGAAATCTCCTGCTCAACTTCTTTGCTTCTTAATTTCTTCTCTTTGCTTTGGATTCTTGGCACTTTAGTTCAATATTCAGAGTCTTCTCTGACATCCATCTGTATCTTTTATGCCTCCTCTGTCTTTTTGATGACCTTCTTCCAGGTAGATTTTCTTGATATTCTTCCACAGCTCATTTGGACTTGGCAAGGTTTCAAAACTGTTTCTGAGAGGGTTTTGAAATTCAGGTGAGATAAACTCCAGATTAAATTTTGGTTCCTGTGGATTTGATTTACCTTTCTTTTTTTTAAATAATTTTAATGAGCATTTACAGAGATTTTGGATTTCCATTCATTCATTGCTGCACTTCTATCCCTGCCCAGCCCTCCACCCCCCCCAGTTCGCTCCTCTCTTTCAAAAGTAAAAGAAACACTCCCTCCCTGGTACACAATCCCCCCACACCCCTCCCACCGCCCCAAGTACATTCCACTATGCAACCTTAATTGTGGGCTCTTGTGATAACCATGATACCCTATGATTTACCTTTCTTTAGTTTTAGTTTCAACTTGCATATGAGTGAGTGATGATCTTTTCCACAATCAGTTTTCACAGTTGATAACTGAGTTTCTCCAGTAATTCTTTCTACAGATGTAATAAATTTGATTCCTGTGCATGCCATCAAGTAAAATCCATACATATAGTCTGCATTTGGGGAAGTTTGCTGTCAAGGACTTCTCCAGAGTGCTGATGAGTAATACCATAAGTCTAGAGACTATGGTGTATTTGATCCATGTCATGGTCTTTACAATTTTCTGCTATCCATCAGAGAACTGGACAATGAGTAAGGATGACAGAAGAAGAACTGATGCCTTTGAGTTGTGGTGTTGGAGAGGTCTTGAACATATCATGGACATCCAGGAAAACAAATAGAAACAAAAAGTCTTGGAGAGTGTGAAACTTAGTTTCTCCTTGGAAGCAAGGATTTTGAAGCTCCATCTCACATACCTTGGGCATCTGGTCAGAATGGTTCAATCTTTGGAGGATATCATGTTCTGAAGGGTAGAGGGACAGCACAAGAGAGGAAGATCCTGGATGAGCTAGATTAACATGATAATTGAAACAATGGGATTAGGTATGCCAGAGTCAGTGTTACTGGCTTGGTATAGGGCAGGGTTCAGAGCTGTTGTACAAAAGGTCGATGTGAGTCGATGGCATAAATAACAATAACAGTGCCAAGAATTTTGATTGTGGAAACAAGCAAGTTGAAATTGTTAACAGTCTCTGTCTTTTCTCCATCTATCATGTGCTGTCAATTGTCCCCGTGGTGAGAATATTTCTTTTCTTGATGTCGAGCTTCAGTCTATATTAGAGACTGTAGTCCCTGACATTCTGCAGCAAATGCTTCAGGTCTTCCTCAGTCTCAACAAGCAAGATTGTATCATCTGCAGAACATAGATTGTTGAGTCTTCCTTCACTTCTGATGCCACATTCTTCCCTTTAAAGTCAAGCCTCCCTAATGATATGTCCCACCTATAGATAGAAAAGATATGAATACAGGATACATCCCTGACTGTACTTTTTTTCTGATTTTGAACCATGCAGTGTTTCCTTGCTCTGTTCTGATGACTGCTTCCTGGTCCAAGTATAAGCTTCTCATGAACACAATCAATTGTTCTGGGATTCCCATTCTTCTCAAGGTTAGCTACAGTTTGTTGTGATCCACTAAGTCAAATGCTTTTGAATAGTCAATGAAACATAGATAGACATTCCTCTGCCACTCTGATTTCAGCCATGATCCTTCTGATATTGGTACTTTTCTGTCAACATATAAGGTTTAAATTTAAGAAAAGTATGTATCAGCATTGTTTCCTTTCTCCATATCTATTCAATCTGTATGCTGAGTAAATTTTTCGAAAAACTGGACTCTTATGAAGAAGAATGGGTGTCATGTGTGGAAGAAGTATCTTTCTTTATGTAGATAACCTAACCTTGTTTGCTGAAAATAAGGAAGATTTAAAGCTCTTGGTACAGAAGATAGACCACAACTTTCAAGATAGATTGCATTTTAATGTAAAGAAAACAAAAATTCTCACCACTGGACCTACAGGTAACATGATGAGAGTTTTCATAGAATTAATTTTACTTGGATCCACAATCAATTCATTTTGTACCAGCTGTCATGAAATTAGGATGTGTATTGCTCTGGGAAAGTCTACAGTTAGAAATCTATCCAAATTAGTGAGGAGTAGGTTTGTCCTAGAGAAGGTGAGACAAGGCTGCTCCTTGGAAACAAAGATTCTAAAGCTTCGTCTGACATACTTTGCACATGCTTCAGAGTGGGAACAGTCCTTGGAGATGCATGTCACGCTTGGGAGGGCGGAGGGACAGAGCAAGAGAGGAAGACTCTTGATGAGATGGATCAATTCAATGACTGGGTTAATGAGGATAGGTGTGTCAGAGACATAAGATTGTCACAGAATAGAGCAGATTTTAGGGCTGTTGTATATAGAGTTGCTGTGAGTCTCAGGTAGCTCAACCACACATAATAACCACAATAATAACGACATTGTTAATTTGAGGAGTAAGATGCACCTCATTCAGGCTACTGTCTTTTCAATATTGCTGTGCATTTGAGAGACGGATAAGGATGAAAAAACAAAAACTGATGCCTTTGGAATATGTTGTTGAAGAAAAGTACTACATATCTCATGGACTATCAAAATAACAAACATACATGTCTTGGAGAAGGTGCAGCCAGAGTGATACTTGAAGAAAAAAATGATGAAAACTCATATCACATACTTTGGGCATGTTGCTAAGAGAGGGGGTGGATATCATCCTTTGGCTTGTGGAGGGACAGTGAAAGAGAGAAAATCTTTAACAAGGTGAATTAACACAGTCACTATAAAAATGAGCTCATGTCTGTCAGATGGCACAAGTTAAGACAGCGTTCGGTCTACAGCTGATATTGTCACTTTGATCTGCCTATCTAATCAAGGCATCAAATATATAGTTTTTATATTTTTGTGAGTTATAAGTCAACAACTTTTCATATATAATTCAAACATATTGACCCATTATATGCAACTATAACCACAATATATTTTAAAAAATTCTCTTATTCTGTTTAATAGATTTTCTTCTAATTATAAATCTAAATTACCAACAGTGAAAAAAAATTCAGTAGATCCAGAACAGACTCATAATTTATCCTTCAGTGGGAATTTGGAGGCGGTAAATTAAAAGGCATACTATTACCCATTTTGTCCTGCAGAGCCCCAGCTGTATTTGAACCAGCAGAGAGAAATCACTTTGAGGCTAGGGGCACAACTGCCTACAGACTATGCCATTAATATTAAAATATAGATTGTCATCTTTGTTACTTATTCAATACTATTGTTTAATGATAATTTATATAATCTATATTAGCTTTCTCTTATTGTATATCAAGTTATCATAAAACCAGTGGTTAGAACAGATGAGAGAAAGAACTAACAAAATAAATATATGATTAGGCATTATATGTATGACAATATTCTGGAACAAGAGGTGGATTGGGGGATGGGGGACAGAAAATGTGAAATAATGAATAAAATTAATTAATTACAATGAAAAAAACAAAATCGGTGGTTTTAAACAAAATACATTTATTATCTTCAAATGCAAAATTCGTTTATTATACCTTTGAATCTGTGGTTTGAAGCAATTTAATTACATTTTCTATTTAGAGAGCCACAAGTTGTAATTAAGATGTCAGCGTGGACTGCCATCTCTTCTGGAGCTAAAGCTGATTTTCTGAGTTGTCAGAGTAATTGGGAAATTAATTTCCTTGTAGCTTCAGAAATCATGATAACCAGTCCCTTCCAGGGCAACTGAACAGATTTTATAATTTGTTATTGTTGTAGTTGTTAGATGCCCTTGAGTCAAGTGTGACTCAAAGCCACCCAATGAACAACAAATACTAATATTGTTCTGTCTGTATTATTATCATCATTCCTGATGTACTTGAGTCCATCACTGCAGTCACTGTGTTAATCCATCTAGATAGTCAATGGTCTTTTTCTCTTTTGTCTACCCTCTGCCTTTCCAACAATTACGTTCTCTTCCAAGGAAATTCCCAAAGTATGTGAGATAAAGTTTTGATACCTTCTCTAAGACTTACTGGTTTGTTATTTTGGCAGTCCATGAGATCTTCAGTACTCTTCTTCAACATCACAGCTCAAAGACATCTATTCTCCTCCTGTCATTCATATTAATTTCCCAGCTTCCAAATGTATAGTGAATCAAAGAAAAGACCATGCTTTCAATCAGGCACTTTACTAGTCTTTAAATTGACATCATTGGTCCTCAGTAGTTTGTAGAGGTCACCCAAGATGAGAGATACCCAGGCGTTGAGGACTTTCTTTCATAGGGTCTCTATCAGTTGCCTGTGACTCGATGGCACTTAACAACAACAACAACAACAACAACAACAACAGTGAGATGTTAATAAAATAAGTACTTGTGTATGGGAACTTTTACAATGGTGACCTACTCATATTTTTCAACAATAAGTAAATATAAATATTTGTAAAAAATAAAGTCTTAAAAAGGAAATGTAAGAAGATATTTATAATTATCCACATTCAAAAAAAGGTGAACTGACAGAGTGTGAAAATTATAGAACAATATAACTAATATTACATGCAAGCAAAATCCTGATGAAGATTGTCCGAAAAAGACTGGAACAGTACATCAATAGAAAACTACCAGAAATATAAGCTGGGTTTAGAAAATGTCATGACACTAAAGATATCATCTCCAATGTCACATGGATCTTGGGAAAAAAGCAAATAGTACCAGAGAAATGTCTATCTATGTTTCATTGAATATGCAAAGGCATTTGACTGTGCAGATCACAACAAATTGTGGCTAACCTTGAGGGGCATGGGAATCACAGAACACTTGATTGTGCTCATGTGAAATCTATATTCAGACCAGAAACACCACATGATTCAAAATCAGGAAGAGAGTGCATCAGGGATGTGTCTGTTTCCATACCTTTTCAATCCATATGTAGAACAAATACTTCAGGAGGCTGGGTTTATGAGGAGGAATGTGGCATTAGGATTGGAGGAAGATACAACAACCTGTGTTATGAAGATAACACAACCTTGCTTACCAAAAGTGAGGAGGACATGAAGCATTTTCTGCAGATCAAGGGCTTTAGTCTTCAATATGGATTGAAGCTCGATGTCAAGAACACAAAGATTCTCACCACTGGGTCAATTGGTAGCACTATGATAGATGGAAGAGAAATTGGCATTGTTAACAATTTCAGCTTGATCCAGATCCATAATCAACACTCTTTATACCAGCATTCAGGAAATCAAAAGACAAATTTCATTAAGAAAATCTGTGGTGAGGCACTTCTCCAGAGTACTGAGAAGCAATGTTGTTATTCTAGAGACTAGGGTCTGACTAATCCAGGCCATGGTCATCAGAATCACTTACTATGCATCAGAGACCTGGATAATGACTAAGATTGAGAGAAGAATTGATACCTCTGATTGTGGTGTTGGAGAAAAGTATTGAACATCCATGGACCACCAAGAAAACAAATTGATCTGTCTTAGAGAAGAGGAAACAAATTTTCAAATTGGAGGCTAAAATTTTAAAGTTTCCTCTCACATACTTTGGCCGCATGACCAGGAGGAAGCAGTCCTTGGAAAGGAAGAGTGGAGGGACAGTACAGAGGAGGAAGATCCCAGATGAGATGGATGGATGCGGTAACTGGGGCAGTGGGGGTAGGTCAGAGTCAGTGAGATTTGCTCAGGAAAGGGCAGGCTTCGGAGCTGTTGTGCATGAGTCACAGGCAACTTAATGGCACATAACAAAAACAAGTGTTAGAACAAGGTTTACATAATGAGAAACTATAAAAAATTTGTTTGAAAAACTTTAAAGACATTAGAAAACAAGAAGTATAGCAGAACAAAAACTGTGAACGGCTTCTCTCTAATCTTCAAAACACACAAATCCTGGATTTATTACCACTTAAGTGATCAATCTTAAAAGGAATGATGCTGTATTATAACATGTCAAAATCTTTCCTAAAGTATAAAACAGTCAGAAATAGAATAATATTCATATTCCTAACAGAAGACCTGTTAATACAATTAGTATTAAAATATATGCACCAAGCAATAAGGTCAAAGATGAGAAAATTTAGGTTTTTTCTGTTTTTTGTTTTTTTTAAATTGAGGTTTTCTAACAACTTTTGCTTATTGTACACAACTTTGCTTGTTGAAAGTTTAGAGGACTTGATGCACTTATTTCAGAAGATGAACAATTTAAGCCTTTCATATGGATTGCATGTCAATTTCAAGCAAAGAAAAGATTCTTACCTCTGGACCAATAGGCAACATCATGATGGAAACTATCAACAAATTCATCTTGTTTGAATCCTCAATTAACACCCTTGGTACCAGCAGTTAGGAAATAAGAAGACACATTGCCCTGGGAAAATCTGCAATTAGAGACCTCTCCAAATTATTAAGGAATTATGATGTCAGTTTGAAGACTAAAATGTGTCTGATTGTAGGCCGTCTACTTTCTAATCACTTGCTTTGCATCTGATAGCTGAACAATCAATAAGGATGACAGAATCAGAATTGATGCCTCTGAACTGTGGTGTTGGATAAGAGCACAGAACATCCTATGGATGGCCAAGAGAACAAACAGATATGTCTTGGAAAGGGTGTAACCACAGTGCTCTTTGGAATCAAGAATGAGAAGGCTTCACCTCATTTACTTTGGGTATGTTGCTAGGAGTGACTATTCCTTTGAAAAGGAAATGATGAGCAAAGTAAAGGAAAACCAAGTAGATCAATGTGGTGATTTCCACAATGAGCTTTTGTGTGTCAGAAAGTTTGAGGATGGCACAGGACAAATAGGGTTCACATCTTTGTTTATAAAGTGGCTATGAGTCATACCTCAGTCAACAGCACCTAACAACAACAACTTCTGCAGTATTTGAGTGATCTTCAGCTGTATACTTTAGAATACTTCTGAAGAGCATTCAAAAATAGCTAGAATAGGACATAGATAGGAAATTGTCAGAAGTTCAAGCAGAATTTAGATGAGGCCATGACATCAGGGATATCATTGATATCAGATGGACATTGGCTGAAGGTAAAAAATACCAGAAGAATGTCTATTTATGTTTATTAACTATGCAAAGCTATTTGATTGTGTGGATCATAACAAGTTATGGCTAATATTGAGAAGAATGGAAATTCCATGGGATTTATTTATGGTCATGTGGAACTTGTATAATGACCATGAGGCTGTTGTGTAATCAGAGCAAGGGAATACTACATAGTTTAAAATAAAGAAGGGAATGTGTCAAGGTTGCATTCTTTCTCCGTAGCTATTCAATAGGTATGCTAAGCCAATTATTGAAGAATCTGGACTCTGTTAAAAAGAATGTGGCATTAAAATTGGTGGAAGACCTGTCAATAACCTGCATTATGCAGATGACATGACCTTGCTTGCTGAAAATGAGCACTTGAAATTACCATTGCAGAAGATCAAACAATATAGCTTCCAATATGAACTGCATCTCAATGTTACAGAACAAAATTTTTTACCCCTGGACCAATAGACAACTTATGATATATGTAGAAAAGATTGAAATTGTCAACAAATTCATCTTACTTGGATCCACCATCAACAAACTTGGTACCAGCAGTCAGAAAATCAGAAGGTATATTGCTCTGGAAAAATGCAGTTGGGACTTCTTCAAATTATTGAGGAGTAATGATGTAATTTGAGGACTAAGATGTATCTGATGCAAGCCATAGTCTTTCTGATCACTTGCTATGTGTCAGAGAGCTGAACAATGAATAAGGATGGCAGAAGGAGTATTAATGTCTTTGAGCTGTACTGTTGAAGAAGAACACTCAACAGCCCATGGACTGCTGAAATAACAGACAAATATGTCTTAGAGAAGGTGGGGCTGGAGTACTCTTCAGGAGCAAAGTTAGTAAAGCTTCATCGTACATACTTCAGACATACTGTTAGGAAGGGCTATTCTTTGGAGAGGGAGATGATGCTCAGAATGTCAGAGGGTCAGAAAAGGAGAGGAAGACCCTTGACCAGGTAGACTGACTCAGTAACTACCTCAATGGGCTATTGTGAATCAGAAAGTGTGAAGATGGCATGGAATAAGACAGATTTGTTGTTCACAGGGTCACTGTGGGTCATAATCATCTCAATGACACCTAACAACAACAATAACAACTTTTACAGTTTGAAATTGATAGAACACGCAATCAAGATACATTAATATTAATTGGTGGTTGAATGGAAAATTTGGAAGCAACAAAGGAGGAGAGGGAGTTGGAAACAGAATATTGGTGATAGGAATGAGAATAGAAATAAAATGATTATTTTACACAATCAATGAATTGTAAATAATTTTTTACATACATACACACATTTTTAGAAAACACTTTAAAAAAACCCAAAAAGACAATGACATACAGAGACTCCTATCTGACTTAATACACTGTAATCAGATTAACTATATCTATACAAAAATTATGTTGGAGAAGCTCAATACTGACTAGGAGCTCATCAAAACAATGCCAGGAGTAAACTATGCAAGATTGTTGTGATGTTCTTTTAAGTAAACTACAACTTACAGTGAGCTTGCTAACAAAAGCTACCAACTCTGCCCTACCGTGAGCCAAACTCATCATCTCTGTAATATCTGACTCCCTTGCCACAGTTACTGTGTCAATTCATATCCTCCAGGGTCTTCCTTTCCTATTCTTAACTCTTAGCCTTCGAGGCATGATGTCCTACTCCTGGTAACATGCCCAAAGTATGTGAGAAAGAGTTTCAAAGTCCTTGACTTCAAAGAGTAACTTCTTTCACCATCTCCAGGACAGACCTGTTTATTCTCTTGGCAGTCCATGGAATGTTCAGTACTCTTCTCCAGAACGACAACTCGAAAGTATTTCTTTTCCTTTTGCCATCCTTAACCCTTGTCCAGTCCTTTGATCTCTAGTACTCTAGAGAGATCTCTGACAGGAGACTTTCCTAAAGCAACTTGTCTTTTTATTTCCTGACTCCTAGTGCCAAGAGTGTTAATTGTGGATCAAAACAAGATGAAATTGTTAACAACACCAAACTTTTCTACATCTATTATGATGCTGGCCTGGTGGTAATAATCTTTGTTTTCTTTCATATATTATTTTATCTTATATTGTTTTAAATATAAAATCAATGTGCATTATGTTTCATTTATATACATTGTGTTTCACTCATTCTTCTATTCATATTGTGTTTCATAATATCACTCCCATATATAATGTTTTATAAAATTAATCATCATTGGTCCATGCCTACCATTACTTCACCTTTTTAGATCAGCACTGGATCTTCCTTAGTTTCTTCACCCCTCCCATTGCCCATCAAACTTCACAACCTCATGATAACTTCACTCCACCCCCCATCACCCTCTCATTCCCCCTTTGGAGTTTTGTACACATTTTACTAGGAATCTTTCCACTTTTACAGTAACAGTTTTATACAAAATTTGTCCTTATGATACACTCAACATAATGCTCTCCAGCCTCTCCCTTAATATATAGAATTTTTAAATTTCCTTTTTAGTTATTGCTAGGCAGGTAAGTATTGCATATATTCAGAAATTCAATGCATTAATGTAAAGAAATTTTCTAGTTACTTGACAGTTGGCCAATCACCCTTTCCTTCCTTGTATATCTTTTGTCACAGCTTATTCCATTGTGCGAACGTACCACAATTTCTCAATAGTTCCAAATCCTATGCCATTCTTAATCTCTATTATTCTTAAAACTATTGTTGCAACTATGGTATTGATACTTCACTGAGAATCTTATGTTTTTACTGAATTCCTACTTTAAATGCTTGATATTTTTCTACAGAGTTTGGACCCTCCTGATAACACACCCAAAGTATTTGACTCAAGTCTCACCATTTTCATCAGCATCAAACTTGCATCCTTTCTCCATATCTATTAATTCTGTATGCAGAGCAAATTTTTCAATAAGCTGGACTCTATGAAGAAGAATGTGATATCAATTTTGGAAGAAGATTCATCAACTTTTGGTATGCAGGTAACACAACCATCCTTATTGAAAGTGTGGAGGACTTGAAATGCTTGCTGCAGAAGGATTAAACGACAACTTCAACATAGATTGCATCTCAACATCAAGAAAAGTTTCATCACTAGACCAATGGACAACATCATATAAATGGAAAAAAGATGGACTATGTCAATGACTTCACCTTACGTGAATCCATGTCTTGGTATACCATAGTCTTGGTATCAGTAATTAGAAGATCAGGAGAGATATTGCACTGGGGAATCTGTAAATTATTGAGAAGCAATAATGTTGTTTTGAGGACTAAAGTGTGCCTGATTCAGGCTATGGTGTTTTCAATTCTTTTTTATACTGCTTACAACTGGACAATGAGTAAGAATGACAGGAGAAGAATCTACGCCTTCGAACTGTGATGATGGAGAAGAGTACTGAACATCCTATGTATGGCCTGCCAAAATAAAAAAGGGATATGTCTTGAGAAGGTACAGTGCTCTCTGAAGAAAAAGATGATAAAAAAATATCTTACATACTTTTTGAAGGAAAGTCTATCCTTTGGAAAGGAACATAATGATTGGGAAGGTAGAGGGGATGGTAAAAGGAAGAAGACTCTCAACCAGGAGAATTGATACAGTGATGCAGCAATTTGCTCAAGTGTATCAGAGATTGTGAGGATGGCTTAAGATATAACAGAGTTTAAGACTTGTTAATAAGGTCTCTATGAAGAGGATCTTCAGGCCTTTTGTTCATTCAGGACTTTTGTTTATTGTAAGCAATCAACAAAATGAGTCATACTAGACTTGATGGCACCTAACAACAACAACAACTCACCATACTGTTTCTAAGAAGCACTCTGGCTGCACTTCCTCAAAGGCAAATTGAATTACTCTTTGGACAATTTATTGTAAATTCAATATTCTTTACAAAACCACTATTTTAAATTATCAATCGTATATTTGCCATATTCATCGTCCAAGTGACATGAAGACATTGAAAATATGGTGGCTTGAGTCAAATGCACCTTGACTGTTAGTACTTTGTGAAGGTCCTTTCCAATTAATTTTCCCAATATAATGTTTGGTTTTTTGACTATGGATTCCATGAATGTTGTTTGTGGATCAAAATTAAAAGGAATCCGGAGCAACTACAATCAATTCCCATTTAACATGATACATATTATTGGTATATTTGTTATTCATTTTATTTTCTTGATGTTTAGCTGTAACCCAACTGAAGACTGTATTAAAATATCAATCAATTTATAAAGTGTTATTAGTTTTCTACAAGTAAAATTTTAACATCTATATATTGTGGTTTATTAATAAATCTGAATTTTTATGTTCCAAAATTTGAACTTCAGTCTACCTCCCATGAATTTAAAAACCAACTCAGGAATAGGTTTGAGGCCTTGAACACTAATGAATGAAGACCAGATAAGCTGTGAGAAGATATCAAGAATATTGTTAAATGAAGAATGCAAAAAGTCATTACATAGAAGAAGAAGAAAAGACTAAAATGGATGTCAGAAAAGACTCTGGATTTTACACTAGAGTGCAGGGAAGCCAAAACAAAGGGAAGAAATCAAGAAGTTAAGGAGCTGAATAGAAGATTTCCAAAAGCCACTCGGGAAGACAAGGCAAAATATTATAATGAAATGTGCAAGGAGCTCAATTCGGAAAATCAAAAGGGCCAAATTTACTCATCATTTCTTAAGCTGAAAGAACTAAAGAATTAATTCAAGCCCCAAGTTGCAATGATTAAGGATAATATGGGCAGATTATTGGATGATTCAGGAAGCAGATGGAACGAGTATATAGAGTGATTATACAAAAAAATTGTCTGACAAAGAAGAATTTCAAGAAACAACATATGATCAAGGTGTAATGGTGATGAAGGAGGAAGTGCAGGCTCTGAAGGACTTGGCAAAAAGATAAAGCCCCAGGAATTGATGGAGTACCAATTGATGTATTTTAGCAAACAAATGCTGCCCTGCATGTGCTCATCAAATGTGCCAAGAAATCTGGAGGACAACTACTTGGCCAACTGACTGGAAGAGATCCATATTTATTCCCATTCCAAAAACATGTGATGAAACAGAGTGTGGAAATTATAAAAAAATATCACTAATATCACACACTAGCAGAACTTTGCTGAAGATTATTCAGAAAAGACTCGAACAGTACATTGACAGAGAACTACCAAAAATACAAGATGAGTTTAGAAGAGGTCGTGGTACTAGGTACATTATTGTCAATGTCAGATGGATCTTGGCAGAGAGCAGAGAGTACCAGAAGAATGTCTACCTGTGTTTCATTGACTTACAGAGACATTTGACTGTGGATCACAATATTTTGTGGCTAACCTTGAGGAAAATGGGAATCTCAGAACACTTGATCTT
>NW_006400130.1:337596-344778 GCF_000299155.1 Elephantulus edwardii
TTCAAAATCAGGAAAGGAGTGTGTCAGGGATGCATCCTGTCTCCATAGCTTTTCAATCTGTATTCAGAACAGGTTATTCAGGAGGCAGGGCTTTATGAGGAAGAGTGTGGCATCATGATTAGAGGAAGACTCATTAACAACCTACGAGATGCAGACAACACAATGTTGCTTGCTGAAACTGAAGAAGACCTGAAGCACTTGCTGCAAAAGGTCAAGAGTGGTAGTCTTCTATATGGATTGAAGCTCAACAAGAAGACAAAGATTCTCACCACTGGTCCAATTTGGCAGCACCATAATAGATGGAGAAGGGATTGAGGTTTTTAGCAATTACAGCTTGCTCTACTCCACAATCAACACCCTTAACACCAGCAGTCAGGAAATAGAAAGACAAATTACACTGGGAAAATATGCTGTCTTGGATCTCTCCAGAGTGCTGAAGGGCAACAAACAATGCCAATTTAGAGACAAAGTGCACCTAAACCAGGTCATAGTCTTCTCAATTACTTGTTATGCTTCAGAGATTTGGACAATGACTAAGGATGACAGAAGACGAATAGATGCCTTTGGGTTGTGGTGTTGAGAAAAGTCTTGAACATACTGCCATGGACTGTTAAGAAAACAAATCGACCTGTCTTGGAGAATGTGAAACTAAGTATCTCCTTGGAGGCTAGAATTTTGAAGCACTGCCTCACTTACTTTGGGCATATGGCCAGGAGAGATCGGTCCTCGGAAAAGGACATCATGTTCGGCAGGGTGGACAAATAGCACAGGAGAGGAAGACGCTGAATGAGATGTATTGATACAGTAACTGGGACAATGGGGGTTAGTGTCTCAGAATTCGTGAGACTGGCTCAGGACAGGTGAGGGTTCAGAGTTGCTGTACATAGTGTCTCTGTACATAGCAGGTTACTCAGTGGCACATAAGAATAGTAACATACTATGACAGGTTTGGAAGCAGGAGTGGCATCCACTTCCTAAACAACATGCCTCTGGAAACTCTATGAACTTTGATAATTGTCAATAGTTGTAGAGGAGCTTCAGACCTTTTGTTCATAGGGTCACTGTGAGTTGTGCTTGACTCGAAAGCAATCATCAGCAACATTCTTCTCCATAAAATCCAGGTTCTTAGAACATTTGCACAGCATGTGGTTTGAACATTGTTTTTGCTAGGTGCCATCAAGTACACTAAGACTCATAGCAAACCACTCTTCTCAATATTAGGCATAATTTTTATATCCACACAGTCAAATGCATTTGCTTAATCAGTAAAACAGATAAACATCTTATCCTTCTAATATTCTCTGCTTTCTGATAAAATCCACCTGATACAAAATCCACCTGGTTTCTTCTAAATCCACTGTGAATTTCTGGCGGTTCACTGTTCTAGTAATTTTTAATAATCTTCAGCGATATTTTGCTTACACATTATGTTAATGATATTCCTTAACAATTTCCATATTCTATTGGATCATAATTTCTGGAAATGAGATTAAATATGAAACTCCTTTCATTCAGTTGTCCAAAAAGAGTCATAGAATGAAATTAAAATACCATAGTTTTAATCAAGCAATAGCTTGGTTTGTAAGCTGCTGTTATGAATACTTAGAATTTTAAAGAGTTCCTCAACAATAATTATAAGCAATGCAACATATCATTTGATTTCTTGATGGCTGCTACCATGGGTGTTGATTGTTGTTGTTGTTGTTAGGTGCCGTCGAGTCAAGTACAACTCATAGAGACCCTATGAACAAAAGATCTGAGCCCTATTTTGTCCTGCGACATTCTCACACTTCTTGATACACAAGAGCCCATTGCAGTAGTCACCCTGTCAATCCACCTGGTTGAGGGTCTTCTCCTTCACAAACCCTCCACCCTTCCTAGTAACATGTCCCTCTCCAAAGAACAGCCCTTCCTAGGAACATGCCCAAAGTATGTGAGGGGAAATATCATCATTCTTGCCTCCAAGGAGCACTCTAGCTGCATCCTCTTCAAGACATATCTGTTTGTTCTCCTGGCCATCCACGGGATGTTCAGTGCTCTTATCCAACACCACAGCTCAAAGGCATCAATTCTTTTCCTGTCATCCTTATTACTTGTCCATCTCTCAGATGCATAGAAAGTGATGGAAAAGACCATGGCCTGAATCAGACACATCTTGTCTTCAAATTACGTCATTACTTCTCAATAATTTGAAGAGATCTCTAACTGCCGATTTTCCCAGTACAATGTGTCTTCTTATTTCCTGGCTGCTGGTACCAATGTTATTAATTGTGGATTCTAGCAACTTGAAGCTGTTGATCATTTCAATCACCTCTCCATCCATTATGGTGTTGCCTGTTGGTACAACGAAAAGAATTTTTGTTTTCTTTACATTGAGATGCAATCCATACCAATGGTTGCATTCCTTGATCTTCTGCATAAGGGCTTCAAGTTCTTCTCATTTTCAGCAAGCAAGGTTGTGTCATATGCAAAACACAGATTATGAATGAATGTCCCAACAATTTTGTTTCCACATTCTTCATAGAGTCCAGCTTGCTCAACATACAGATTTTGACACTGGTATTTCAAGTGCCCTACTTATGGTGGAGTTTGTGGTGGGGCTCCTTGATTAAGACAGACTAGAAAGCAGAGTGTTTCATCTACTTCCTAAATAGCAGGCCTTTGAAAACCCTATGAACACTAAAGGAATGAAAATAGTTATAGTAGTGTAGAGGTTGAGCCCAGATTGGAAGTCAGTTGAAATGAGGAAAAACAATAACAAATATCATTTAGTAATTAGAAGATGGAATGTGTGTAGGTTGAATGTTAGAAAACTGAAAATTGTTTAAAAATGAAATGGAACGCATGATCATCTACATACTGGGCTTTAATGAGATGAGATGGACCAGCTCTGGCTACTTTAACCCAATAATCATATGATATATTATATTATTGTTGTTGTTGTTGTTATTGTTAAGTGTCATCAAGTCGTAGATGACTCATAGAAACCCTATGAATGAAAAGCCTGAACAATTGAATAACTTTCATCATTTTTCCAAGTTCATAGGGTATCTGGAGGAAAACTATTTTGGAAGTGGATGCCACTCCTGCTTCCAAGTTTGTTTTAATTGTGGAGCTCTACGAAAAGTGGGTGACTTAATCCGAAGCACTCAGGTCTGTTTTTCACTGTTGTTCAAACATTCTTCTAGGTTGTACAGCCCTGTCGTGTCCACTTGCCGTACAGAGGTAACTTGTGATTTCTGTGAAGCCGAACACTGTGACACTGATTTGCCAAATGAATTAATGGTTATTGATGGCAGACAGTGTTTGGTGGAGATCCTTGATTAAACAGGCTTGGAAGGGGCAGTGGCATTCACTTCCTTAATAGCTTGCTTCCAGAAACCCTATGAACCTGGAGAATCTATGAAAGTTGCAAAAATTTTGAGGACTTTTGTTCATAGGGTTGCTATGAGTCGCCTATGACTCGATGGGGAACTTAACAACAACCACTACCACCAAGCACAGTCCAGCATGGGTAACAATTATCACATTTGTGGGGAATGAAAAGCAAAAGAAGGATGGTGTTGCATTCACAGTCAAAAAGTTAATTTTAAGTTCTAACCTGAAATGCAATGTTGTGAGTGATAGGATAATATCCATATGAATACAGGAAAGACACATTGACATGATTATTGTTCAAATATGTACTCATACATCTGGAGTAAAAGAGGAAGAAATTGAGAATTTTTATCAAATCTTTCAGTCTGATACTGACCAAACATACAATCAAAATGGGTTAATAATTATTGGTGACTGCAATGCAAAAGTGGGAAACAGTGAAGAAGGGATAATAGTTGGAATATATGGGCTTAGTTATAGAAATTGGGCTGGAAATAGAAGGATTAAATTTTGTATTTACAATTACGTATTCATTGTAAATACCTTTTTTAAAAGACACAAATCATTACTATACACATGGATCTCACCTGATGGGCTGCAGAGAAATCAAAATGACTACATTTGTGGAGTTGATTATAGATCAATAAAATTAGCTTGTTTACAACGTCAATCTTTTTTCCATCTATCATGATATCATCCATTAGGATTTTACTCTTAATATGGAAATTTAACTCATATTGAAGGTTGTCATCTTTAACCATCTGCAGTGAGTGCTTCCTGTCTTCACTTCAACAAGCAAGGTTGTTTCATCTGCATACTGAAGGTGGCTGAGAAGTCTTCCTCCAATCTTGATGTCACATTCTTCATATAAAGCAAATTGTCAAATTATTTGCTAAACATACACATTGAATATATATAGAGAAAGGAAACAACTCCGAAGTACATCTTTCCTGATTTTAAGCAATGTTTTGTTTTGTTTTGTTTTGTTTAGACAACTGCTTCTTAGTCTATTTAAAGTTTCACATGAACATAAGTATTTTTAGGTTCTTGTTTTTCTTACTGTCAGCCATAATTTGTGATGATTAACACAGTCAAATACACTTGAAAATTCAATAGAACACAGATAGATAATTTTCTGGTATTCTCTTTCCTCAGCCAAGACCTTTCTGGCTTCCTTGTTTCAGCCTTTTAAAAATAATCTTCAGTGAGATTTTATTCACATGCAATATTAATCCTAGTATTAGATTATTTTTATACACTGTTGCATCATCTGTTTTGGGAATTGGAATAAATATGGGTCTCTTCTAGTCATCTGGCCATATAGTTGCTTACCATATTGGTTGATAGAGACTGACGAGCATGTACAGAGTTGTATCTCATTCTTGAAAAACCTCAATAGTATTTCATGAATTCCTGGGACTTCCCCCTCCCCAATGCCTTCAATGTAGCTTGGACTTTTTCTGTATATTGTTTCTTTATCATATGCTACCTCCTGCAGTATTTCAATATCAAACAATTCCTATTGGTACATTAATTCTTTGCATTCTTTCCATCTTCTTTAGATTTTTTTCTGCATTATGTAATAAAATTTCTCTTCGATTTTTCATTCCTGGCCTATTAGAACAGATTCTTGTTGTATACCATTGAGTTGAAGAAGATCCATAGCTTACCTTCTGGCAGGTTTTCAGAGGCATTTAATCTCAAGGGAAAAAAATTACCCATATTTCTCCTATGGAGCAGCTAGTGTATTCAAGCAACATGCCTTCAAGATTGAAATACAACTTCTTAGAACCAGGCCACCAAAGCTTCCATAGATCATGTTGATCGTTGTTGTAGTTATTGTTAAGTGTCATTGCATCTTCTGATACTCACAGTGACCCTTTGTACAGAAAAATCTGAACCCTACCCTATCCTGACCCATTTCCACTGTCTCAGACACACAAACCCCTGTTACCAATGTTACTGGGTCAATACATCTTATCCAGGATATTCCTCTCCTGCACTGTCTCCTCACCCTTTGAAGCATGATGCCTTTCTCCAAAGACTGGACTCTCCTTACAATATACCAAACTATGTGAGACAGAGCTTCAAAATCCTTCCTCCACTTAGCAACCTGGCTTCACCTTCTCCAGGACAGGTCTATTTGTTATCTTGGCAGTCCATGCTATGTTAAATACTCTTCACTAGCATTACAAATCAAAGACATCAATTCTTCTTCTGTCATCCTGAGTCATTGTCCAGTTTTTTGATGCATAGCAAGTAATTGTGAAGACCATGGCCTGAATCAAGTGTGCCTTAGTCTCCAGAATGACATGTTGCTCTGAGCGCTCAGGAGAGTTCCATAAAACAGTATTTTTTTCCTAAAGTAATTTAACGTTTTATTTCCTAATTGCTGGTGTCAAGACTGTTGATTGTGGAACTAAACATGTTGAAATTGTTAACAATCTCAATCTCTTCTCCATTTATCGTGATATTATCAATTGAACATGGTTGTCTAATTCACAAAGTCCAATACAAGTCTATTTCAACTGATTAATGCCAAGAATGTCAATCTTTATGGGTTCCATTAATTTTTTCACAATTCCTATTGTTCCTAGATTCATACACCGTCCATTCAATTTTCTAATTATTAATGTGTGTTCCCAGCTCTTTCTCCCCTCCTTTAATCTTACCACATAAGCAAAGATAATTTACTGGGTATAAACCTTGTTTTGTCTACTTCATTATGGTAGACCCTATTTTGAGGAAGTAGCTCTTTCCTCAGTCACATTTTTTATAGCCAAACTAAGGGATTGAAATTTGGGCTATAACTGACTCTATGTTATAGCTCACTATAACAATATTCTTCAGTCATCCTTAGAGTCCTTGAAGACCTGTTATTGGTCATTATCTAAAAGCTCTACTGAACCCGATACACTATAAGTGACCTCACCTGTATCAATATGAAAGCTTCCAATATCACAGCAACATGCAAGCCACCAGAGTATGGCAAATTGACAGATGAGTGGTGGACCATTTGAGTAGACATATTTAATGTATGCATAAAGGATGTAAATAAGATATAATCTTAATTTTCATGAATAAAATGTAATATTATAAGCAATTTTTTATTTCACATACTTCCTTGTATCTTTAGATGATGTTTTATATAATTTTGTAGACTTGTTTTTATTAATATTTGTCTTTATTCATATTCATTTTCTCCTAAACATGGTGATTATTAAGTCCTTTAGGACAAATTAATTTTCTTAGGAATCCATCCCTATGCTATGATGGTGCCATTTACCTCCTCATTCCAGTTAGCTGCAGTCAGCATATTTCTCTTATTGATTACATTAAAATAAGAACTATGATGTTTTGCTATCTGTAATAAAATTGCTTCCAGAGACACATTAGCTGTATGTAAAATAACTACTTTATATGTTCCAAATAATTGCTTTCATTCATAGTAATATAATGAAATCTAATTAAGTTGATTCTTCCCCCCCCCCAAGTGGTAACAAAGTATATATAATGCAAACACTGAGACCTTCTACTTCACACACACACACACACACACACACACACACACACACAATTTCCCTAACAATTATTATTTTATTTTTCCTTTTTTTAAAAATTTTTCCTTTTTATTCTCTATAGTGTCCTCAGTAGCATACAAGGTATAAAATGGTATACAAAGGAAAGTAAACAACTAGCAACAAAACTCTTTATAAGACCTGCCATATCGTCTTTAAATATTCTTTTTGTCCTTTTCGCAATGCTAATATAGGTAAACATTGTTGTAAACATTGGTGATTGGGA
>NW_006400130.1:348168-351930 GCF_000299155.1 Elephantulus edwardii
TGTTGACTGTGGAGCCAAGCAAACTAAAGCTGTGTACAATCTCAATCTCTTCACCATCCATTCTGATGCTGCCAATTGGTCTAGTGGTGAGAATCTTTGTCTTCTTGACATTGAGTTAATTAATTTATTAGTACATGAATTTTAGCATGTGGAAAAATGGTTTTACATGAAAAAAGGTATCATTCTAGATTCTTATTTTTTGGACTTGACTAGCTTTGCTTCTCTTTTAGCTTCTCCTTTTGCTTCCCTTTTCTCCACTTTTGTGAAGAGTTTGCCTACCCATACGTATATCATCTAGGGGATGTGATGACAGAATTTTGTTCATGTTAGAGATATTTTGTGATAAACAGAAATGAAGAATTTAAACTATAATATTTTTTCTCTGATTGTGTCTCATGCTATGTTTTGGTTTGAACCAAGAGAATAAAAAGATAGTGTTTAGATGAAAATGTGGTGACATAACATCATCCATTCATTTGCTGTGAATTCAGGCAGATATTAAGAGAAAATTATTACAAAGCATACTTCACCAGCATGTTTTGTGGAGCAATGGTCATTCTTGTCCTTTTAAGGGAGATATAAGATTATTTTTGCAAGCTATCATCCAGCTAAAAGTAACAAAGCTGAAGAGCTTGGTCCAGTAGACTATACTTATGCAACAAAGAAACTTGAAGAGTATTATTATAGAGAATTGAATAGATAGATTTGTGATCTTTATCTCTAGATGCAGGCTGAGTCAGATTTTGTTTTATCATACAAATCAAAGAAGAAGACATTAAACTCCATAGTTATAACTATATTTTTGTACAATAACACAATTAAATGACTCAGACAAAATGTGAAATGCTATATTGTTAATTGCTCTTGTGAAATAAAGATCAATAGCATCTTACAACAATTTTCCTAATTATATACTCTATCAATGTCAAGTCATAACAAACTGTGGCTAACTCTGAGAAGAATGAATCCCAGAACATTTAATTTTGCTAATGCGAAACCTATACTTGGACCAAGAGGCCATAGTCAGAACAGAACAGGGTAACACTACATGGTTCAAAATTGGGAAGGGTGTAAGTCAGGGATGTGTCCTGTCTCCATATCTTTTCAACCTGTATGCAGAGCAGATTATCCGGGAGGCTGGGCTCTATGAGAAGAATTGTGGCATCAGGATTGGTGGAAGATCTATTAATAATCTGCTTTATGCAGGTAACACAACCCTGCTTGCTGAAACTGAGGAGGACCTCATGTACATGGTACCAATGTTTTAAAATGAGGCTGATACTGGGTGGGGGTAAGACTGAGAAAAACTGGATGAAATATGTTTATGGCATTGAAGTCTATGGGGGAGAGAATAGTTTAAAAGTATTATATTATAAGGCATTATGTTTATCGTAAGAGTACGGAATGAGGGTTGCAGAGTGGATTATATTTGGAGTTGGGGGAAGTGCGGGGGGGCTTGTGTATCAATGAGGGAGTTTTTCTTTTGCTTTTCAAGGAGAGGAGCTAAAGGAGGGGACGGGGTTGTGGAAGTTGGGTGGGCGGGGAGAAGGGTGCAACAATGAAAGAATGGAATTCCAAAATCTCTGTAGATGTTCATTGAAATGAAAAATAAATAAATTAATTTAATAAAAAAAGACACATTGCAGTGGGAATGTCTGCTGTTGGGGACCTCTCCAAAGTACTGAAGAGCAATGCTTTTGATACAGGCCATGGCCTTTGCAATCACTTGTTATGCATCAGAGAGTTGGACAACGACGAGGGAGAATAGAAGGAAAATTGATGCCTTTGAACTGTGGTGCTGGAGAAGAGTGTTGAGAGTACCATGGACTGCTAGAAAAACAAACAGATTCATCCTGGAAAGGGTTAAACCGGGTGGCTCCTTGGAGGCAAGGATTCTGAGGCTCCCTCTAACATACTTTGGACACATTGTAAGGAGGGACCAGTCCTTGGAGAAGGACATCATACTTGGGAGGGTCGAGGGACAGCACAGGAGGGGAAGGCTCTCTGTGAGGTGGATTGATTCAGTGACTGGGCTAATTGGAATGGGAGTGTCAGAGACAGTGCGATTGGCACAGGACAGAGCAGAGTTTAGGGCTGTTGTACATAGAGTCGCTACGGGTCACAAGAGACTTGAAGGCACCTAAAAACAACAACATATACTCTATCAGTTTTCTATTTCAGTAAGTCTAACTAGAGATATAGGTGTAGGTTCTAAGCCCATAGCCATCTCTCTAATAAAATACTTTGGATATGATATCAGGGTTAAGGAAGCCTGTCTGATTTAAGATGGGGAAGGAATAAATTGTTCCTACGAAGAGATAGAAGCATACTTATTGTCAGATGTCATCAAGTTGGCTCCAAATCATACAAATTCTGCACAATAGAACATTTTGTACAATAGAACAAAATCTTATCCAAACTGTATCATGATCACAATGTCCCAGCTAAAGTTAATTATTGTAAACACTATATCCATCTATCTCAATGATGGTCTTCTTCTTTTTGAATTGCTCATTACTTTTGCAAGCATGATGTACTAGGGACTGACTCATCCTGATAACATGCACAAAGCATATGACACAAAATTGCATGGTCTTTGCATCTGGGGAGTACCCTGGAAGTATTTTTCCAAGAAAAAAAATGTGTTTGTTCCTATGCAAATCTATAATATATGCAATAATTTTCATCATTACTACAACTAAAATTCATTCAATGTCCAATTTCCAATGAAAATGAGGCAATTGAAAATACCATGGCTTGAGTCAGGCACACTTTAGTCTTCAAAATTGTATGCTTATTCCTTAATAATTTAAAGGATTTCTATATAGTCCAAGAGGTTAGATTAATGTATAAAGTCACTTTTTGTCCTTTTTAAAAAAAGATACTTCCAATATATCATTGAATGTACAAAATTCTATCATTCATTTTCAGGCCTCATTTCTGTCACCAAGGTCATGTATTCCATCTACCATTCCTTCTTCATTGATTTCAGAATTTACGCTCCAGTCACAAATTATTATTAAAACATCTGGATTGCATATTTGATACATTTAAGACTGAAAATTAGGAAAAAATCCTCCATTTTCTCCTCTTTAGCTTTTGCTTATGGTGCTTATATTTGAATGATAGTCTTATTTTAAAAAAAAAGATGTACTCAATTAAATGGCCCCTACCAACAAAAACACAATAACATGGAAACATTTTGGGATTCATATAAGCAATGAAGGACAATAATTATGTCTCCATGGATATTAATCTCATTATGGGACACCGTAGATAGTGAAGAAGTCATATATGATGTACTCCAAAACTTATGTAATAACGAAACAATTTATCTACTATTAAAAACCTAGTGTGTTTAAAATAAAGAAAAGACCAAACATTATGCCAAAAGAAATTTTGAAAATTGCCCTGGAACATAGAAAAGTTAAAGCAAAAGGAAAAAATGATGATGTAAGAAAGTCGGCCAAAAGATTTAAACTTGATGTTAGATTCTTAATGGTGTGAATGGAACAGATAATTCTTCTCTGGAAGGAGTTATATTTTACAATGTTAGCTGAGCTGAGTATATAGTGACACAAACCTTAACAACCATATTACTCCAAGAGATGTAGTATAATTATTCTAATAAGATTATCCATAAAACCAACTTGAAGAATACCAGAATTATATCTTACAGACCCTGTATTACTCTTACACTGTTTATATTAGACTCTTTGATGAGAAAGAAATGAATTAATTTATGTTGTTGTTGTTGTTGTT
>NW_006400130.1:353265-361865 GCF_000299155.1 Elephantulus edwardii
AGCGTCTGGTGGATTTGAACCACATATCTCTGGGATTGCAGTACAGCTTCTTGCCACTAGGCCACCAGAGCTCCCCGAATTTATATTCTTGAAGTCATTGGTATTTTGTAATTAAACAGCCAAACGAGCTTCGTAACTAATGATCACATTGATAATGTTCTATGTGTTTAACTTAATGAGCTCCTATCCAATATGTTTAGCACTTACACCAGTTGTTGGAGTGATGGAAGCTGAGAGAAATTTGTAGTCAATAAGATTTAGAAAAATAGACGAGATAACAATGGGAGGATTTAGTAAGAGAGAGATATACTAAGCTGAAATAAAATAGGAAATGGGCTTGGTGTTATCTAGAGACCAATGTGAATCCCATTATGACTGAAGCAGTAACACTAATTTAGAAGATGGTATCAGAGAAACAATATAGGGGCACACTAATTATTAAATAGAAAATTTAATTAACTATGTTGCTGTTATTATCATGTGCCACTGAGTTAAGACTGAATCTGCTGATCCTTTTGTGAGTTTTCAGAGGCTATAAAACACATGGGAAGAGATTGTCAATTCTACTTCTATAATCAACTATATTCTGGTTTTCCATAATTCTGAAACATTTCAAGGACATATTTCCAACAAATATACAGGGAACTGAGCTACTTATTTGAAGGTGGTGCCTCTCCTCAGGTTGGAATTCACCAATTACTTTGCAGAATTCGCACAATCTCGTCCATGCTATTTATAGCCATAAGGTTAGATGAAGATATCTAACAAAGACATTGATAAATTAATTTCTATTTCTTTGTCCAAAATTTTAACCTATTAACTGTTGAACTATTTAATTGTTTTGGTCCAGTGCATAGGGAGTTAATGCTTCCAACAAGAAAACAGGCAGTTTAAATCTACCAGCTGCTTCCCAGAAAAAGATGGTAACTTTCTTCTAGTGCAATTATAACCTCTGAAATCCACTGAAAGATCAGTTATGAGTAAGTTATGACTCAGCAGTAATGAGTTTTTTAAAAAGATGCATCTAAGAAGTAAGTCTCAAAAAAATCATCAAGGTAAAAAAAGAAAATCAAATGTGGAGGGTCTAACTGTCCATTGTAGTTTCCATTTTCCTCAGGTTAACCATAATTTGTAGTGATCCACACAGTCAAATGTCTTTGCATAGTCAATGAAACACAGGGTACCTCTGGTACCCTTTGATTTCTGCCAAGATCCATCTGTTATTGGCAATAATGTCTCTTCTGTCACCACCTCTTTGAAACTCAGCTTGTATTTCTGGTGTTCTCTGTCAATATAAAGTTCCAGTTGTTTCAGGATAATCTTGAGCAGGGTTTTGCCAGTGTGTGATATTAGGGATTTTTTTTAACTTTTTATAATTTCTACATTCTGTTTTGTCACCATTGTTGCTGATATTCGAAACATCCATTGGATAGCCTTATGGACTGGATAGCTTTTAGCATCACAGGAACTCATATGTCACTATAATACAGAACACTGGCAGGCAACTATTAGATGCATAGAGCAAACTAGAAAACAAACAAGCATATAATATCATAAAGCATTGTTTTGTGTTGATGAGTTGAAACTGACTCATAGCTGACCTTGTGGAAGGCTTTCTGAGGCTGTTAATCACATGGGATTATCTGTCTTCCATGGAGCAGCCAGTGAATTTGAACCAGGTGACTTTGGAATTACAGTGCAGGCTCTTACAACAAGGCCATCAGAGATCAAAAATATCATAAAACATTAGGAAATAAGAAGCAGTTCACATGATCAGAAAACAATTAAATGGAAAAATTAATCCATTGATATAAACATTCATTTAACAAAAAAGTAATTTGTAGCTGAAAACAAAACTAAGGATTCTGGTTCTCTGGTGGTCTAGTCACAAGACCCTGCACTGCAATCCCAAAAGCATGTGGTTTGAGGCTACCAGCTTCTCCGTGGGAGAAGGATGGGCAATCTCCTCCTATGTGATTAACTGCCTCTGAAAACCCACTGGAGGGTCAGCTATGGTTCAATTCCAACTCTATGGTGCACAACAACTTAAAACTGACATTTAAATGATAATAAAAGGAAGTAAATGATGAAAATAAGATATACTATTTTATTAATTTAAACTATAAAAATTAAAAAGTTAATATCTAAATGTCAATAGAGGTAGAGTGGATTCAGGCCTTTTGTTCATAAAGTCACTATGAGTCGTGCTCGAAGGTAATCAACAACAATATATTATTCAGAAGAGATAGGTCTAAAACAAAGTGACAGTAAATGTTAAATAAGTAAATGATGAAACAGATTCTAGATAACCAAATATATTAAAGATTTGGGCAAAATATCATTCATAATAAAGAGTAAGGCACAGGTATTAAAAAAAAACAACAACCTGAAAAGTCTTTGTTTTAAGATTGGGCTAATAAGAATCTTAAGGCCATTTAGAGTGTCTCTTATTTTTGTAAATAAAGTTTATTGGAAAATAGCACATTTCATCTATTTAAGGTACATCAAGATACCTATGTAGAAATACTGCCTTCCAAATTCATATTGTCATAAGTATAAATTCATTTGATTACACACATTCAATGATTACACAGTAAATAAATCTGCTGTCATGGACCTTTCCAGAGTACTGAGAAACAATGATGTTAGTCTAGAGACCAAGGGGTGCCTGATCCAGCCCATAGACTTCACAATTACTTGTTATACAGCAGAGAGCTTGACATTGACTAAGGATGACAGAAGAAGAATTGATATCTTTGAGTTGTGGTGCTGGAGAGAGTTTGAACATACCATGGACCTCCGAGAAAACAAATCAGGCTGTCTTGGAGAGGGTGAAACCAAATTTCTCTTTAGAAGATAGGATTTTGAAGCTCCTCCTCCCATACTTTGGGTGTGAGGTCCTTGGACATCATGATCAGAAGAGTGGAGGGACAGCGCAGGAGAGGAAAACGCCAGAAGAGACAGATTATACAGTAGTTAAAACAATGGGGGTAGGTGTGTCAGAGTCAGTGAGACTGACTCTGAATAGGGCAAGTTTCCGAACTGTTTATACATAGGTCACTATGAGTCACAGGCAATTTGATGGCACATAACAACAACAACCACATAACTACTTATTTTGCGTGTTCAAATGTTTGTCTATTTGTACTTAACAAAAACCATGTCCTTTGAAGAAATAATACAATGAGCCCAAAAATTCAAGACAATACTTTCAGAAGGCAATAAGGTCAACTGGCATAACATAGTCCACAAAGAAAATGTTCTGCCTTTTACTTTGATGAGTAGTGACTTCAAACAGAAAAACTTGAGTGGACATAAGAAGTGCAACTATTATTTTTTGTCTATTTAGAGTAAATTAGACTGGAGAAAATAAAATACTTTTTGTTCAAAATAATAATGGACCAACTGAATGTCAATCTCTACGACCCTGAGACCAGAAAGATGAAATTATCCCGTTACTACTGCTGACTGATCTAAAAGAAGTTCTAATGGATACATGAAGTCATGGATACATGAAAGAAAAGATTATAGGTAGTAGCAAGAAAAATATGGAACAAAATTAAAAAACCATAAAAAATAACTGGTCTTGCTTGTCTGAAAAAGAATAATACAAGTCCTGAGATCAAGGTTCCTAATTACTTCAAAACTTGGACTAAAATCACACCTGTTTAACTGCAGTCAAACAATAAACAGGTCAATGAGTAGATCAATAACATTGGAGAACTTATATCTCAAGACAATCAACTGCACAAGATTGAAAGGGCAGCAAATTGATTAAAAGGTAGGAAGATTTAAGAAAGAAATAAAATAAAACAAAAACATTGGGAAGAACGTTGTCACAATGTGGGAATTGTAACCAATATATTGCTAGAAAAACAGCTATTCTTGCTAAGAGATTGATGCTATTTCAAAGTCTGCTCAATATTCTCAAAAGGACAATATCTTAGGAAATATGGAACAGTCCTTAAATATCACATGTAATTTTTTTTTTAGTCTAAAATTGTTCACCAGTGCCTAACACCAACAATTAATACTTGGAGCTATTCCTTGCAAACTTCCCTGGGTCCTGGCATGACATTGTGTTTATTATCATAAATATTATTATTGTCTACTTTTATTTGATAATTTATATGGACATGGTAAAAGCTTCAATTTCCTGCTTTGCTTTGAGAGTAACATAGCCAAGAAGCAGAAAAACCTGCTTGCATAATTTCATAATATCCAGAGAACTCATGCTCAAAATGGTAGCATATAGAGTTTACTTTCCTTCAGTTTTCTTTAATGAGATGCTCAATTTGGATATCTTATTCACACTTCTTTTGTCTCACTGCAGGTGATATGATGCCCATCACATCCTCACATACTTAAATTTAAGTGATTTAAAACCTACAGACTGGTTTTATATATATTTTTTTCCATGTCATGGGGTTTATTTTTCTCTCAGTTATTTCAAACTCTCACTATGATTTAGTTCTATATCATGATGCCCACTAGGCTCTTTCTTTTTAACCAAAAAAGTATTAGATAATTTGATAATTAGGAAAACAAACCTTTTACTTAAAAACATAATGAAAAGACTACTTCATTGTTGTTGTTGTTGTTGTTAGATATCATGGAGACTAGTACAGCTCATGGTGATCTTATGAACAACAGATCTAAATACTATCCTGTCCTATCCTGTGTCATCCTCATAGTTTCTGACATATTTGAGCCCATTGCAGCAGTTAATATTTCAGTCCTTCTGCTTGAGGATCTTCCTCTCTTTTGTGACAATACATATACAAGCAAAATGTCTCACCAAGGAATAGCTTCTCCAAACAACATTCCCAGAACACTAAATTTTGATCATACAGGATTTATATCTAAAGAAAAAGTGGCTATCTGTACAAAGCAATGGAACACTTTGTGGTTTAAAATCAGGAAGGGTGTGTATTAGAATTGTACTATTTTTCAACATTTATTCAAACTGTACGCTGCGCAAATTATTCAAGAAACTAGAATCTAAGAAAAAGAAAGTGGCATCAAGATTAGAGGAAGACTCATTAACAACCTATGTTATGCTGATGAAACAATATTGCCAGCTAAAAGTGAAGAAAATATGAAATATTTCGTGCAGAAGATTAAAGATTGTAGCCTTGATATGTGGAATGCATCTCAACATCAAGTAAATAAAAGTCTTCATTATGGAATCAATAGTCAACATTATGATAAATTGAGATTGTCAATGATAATTATTTCACCTTATATGAATATACAATCAACACACTTGGTACAAGCAGTCAGGAGATCAGGAGACATTGTGTTTTGGGCAAGTCTGCTGTCAGGGACCTCTCTAAATTGCTGAAGAATGACGTTGGTTTGAAGACTAAGGAGTGCATTATTCAGGCCATGGTCTTCCAATCGCCTGCTATACATCAGAGAGCTGGACAGTGACTAAGGATGACCGAAGAAGAACTGATACCTTTGAATTGTGATGTTGGAGAAGAGTACTGAATATTTCATGAACTGTCAAAAGAACAATCAAGTGTGTCTTAGAAAAAGTGAAGCCAGAGTTTTTCTAGGAGACAAAGATGATGAAAGCTTATGCTTTCATACTTTGGACATGAAACTAGATGAGGCTATTCCTTGGAAAGATATAATTTTTTGAAAGATGGAGGATCAACAAAGGAGAGAAAGACCACCAATGAGAGGAATTGACACAGTGACTTCAGTAATGGGCTGTGTCAGAGATGATAAGAAAGACACAGGATAGGGCAAGCTTTAGGTCAGTTGTATAAAGGCTACAAAATTTGGTGAAAATATTAATTTTCATCTGCTTTGTCTTTAGCTGTTGCTATGTTTATTTGAATAACAGTCCTATTAATAGATCTTCCTTCTATTATTCTCATGACTTCTGGGTTGATGTAAGCAAAGATCAGCACCAGAAAAAAAAGCAGTTTTGATATAGACAGGGATCACTTTCCCATTTAGTTAGGTCTGTTTTTGTTTCTTATAATACTGCTTTGTAGTTTTCTCTAGAAAGGTCTTTTGTGTCTCTAGTTAGGTTTATTTCCAAGCATTTAATATTGTGGTTTGCTATTGCAAATAGTATTGCTTTCTTAATTTTATTTTCTTTGTCTCTGTAGAGAAATGCTACTGATTTTATTTTTTTTAAATACTGATCTTGTGTCCTCCCATTCTATTAAATTGATCTACTAGGTCTAATAGTATTTTCGATGAATTTTTACTGTTTTCTGTGTACACTACCATGTCATCTTCATGTAGTGACAGTTTAATCACCTCTTTGCTAATGTGAATGATTGTTATTTCCTTTCTTATCCTGTTGATCTAGGAAATTCTCATGGCCTAGTGACAAGAAGCTGTGTTTCAATAGCAAAGGCATGTGATTTGATTCCATCAGTTGCTCTGGGGGAGAAGGATGAACAATCTCAAATACAATTAACTGCTTCTGAAAATCCACTGGAGGTCAGCTATCAATCAGGTCTGACTAAATGATACGCAACAACAACAACAATCTTATTGATCTAGGTAGAATTTCCAAAACATATTGAAAATAAGTAGTGATAGTAGACATCCTTGCCTGGTCCCTTTTTCTGAGGAGACTGTGTTTAATTGCTTTCTGTTGAGAATCATATTGGCTCAAGGCTTTGCATATATAATTTTCGTTAGGTTGAGGAGATTCTCCTCTACTTGCTTTTTGTTGAGTGTTTAAATCAGGAAGAGGTGTTGGACTTATTAAAGGCTTTTTCTGCACCAATTTATAGGATCATGTGATTCTTCTTTGCTTTATTGATGTGATGAATTGCAACAAGTGTTTTTTCTTATGTTGAACCATCCTTATTAATTCTGTTATTAATTGCACTTAACAGGATTTTTTATACTATTGGATTTTATTGGAGGAAATTTGTTAAGGTTTTTTTTAATCTGTATTCATGAAATATATTTTTCTGTAGTATTTTTTTGAGGGGTTGAGGGTTGGTTTGAGTGATTTTTGTTATGTTTTTGCCCAGTTTTGTTATTATCAATATGATTTCTTCATGGAATTATTCTGTGAGTGTTCTTACTTTGTCTACAATTTTGTTTTTTAGTATATTATTCTTTATTTAACTTCAAAAATATTTTGTTGAATTATATACAGAATTTACATACATTGTATTTAATTCATATACATGGTGTTTCACACATACCTTCATTCACATTGTGGGGGTTATTATGATATTAAAATGAGATTTAATTTTTAAAAAAGAGAAAGAGAGCCCACTTTTTTTCCATTTTTTATTACTTTAGTTTGTTTATTTTTCATTTCAATGAACATCTACAGAGATTTTGGAATTCCATTCATTTATTGTTGCACCCTTCTCCCCGCACAAACCCCTCCCCCCCCGTTTGCTTCTATTTTAAAGAATTTAAGTAGAAGTGATGATATTTCATCTCTAAATGTTTTCTAGAATCTGTCCATGAAGTCATTCAGTCAGGACTTTTTGGGGGAGAGTCTTTTTATGATGACCTCAATTTCTTACTTTGTGATTTGTCTGTACAAATGTTCCAATTCTATCTCTGTTAATTTAGGTAGCATGTGGATTTTTAGGAGTTTGTCCATTTAAAGTACATTTTAAAATTTGAGTATAACTTTTCATAATATTATAGATTTGATTTCAACTGGTTCTGTTGTGATGTCACCATTCTCGTTTTTATTTGAGTTACTTGTGAGACTCTTTTGTTAATTTTGCCAACTGTTTCCCTATTTTATTATTAATTTCAAAGAACCAGCTCCTTGTTGAGGGTTTAAAGAATTTCTTCTTTGTTTTCAATCCCATTGATTTCAGTCCTTATCCTTATAATGTCCTTTTCTCTGGAGGCTGTGGGATTAACTTGTTCTATTTCTATTTGCTGAGGTGTTAAGCTAAGTAGTTTCTTTTGCTCCTTTATTTTATTCTTTTTTAATGTGTCACTTATTTCTGAGAATTGCCACTTGAAGACAGACATAGCTATATCCCAGAAGTTTTTATATGACGTGATTTATTTTCAATAGTGTCAAAGTTTGTTTTTTGTTTTATTTTGTTTTAAATTTCACTTTCTGTTTGTTCTGTAGCCCAGCAGTGTTCAAGCCAGGTGTAATTTAGTTTTTACATGTTGTTGTTGTTGTTGTTATGTGCCGTTGAGTTGCTTGCGACTCATAGCGACCCTATGTACAACAGCCCTAAACCCTGCACTATTCTGTGCCAATCTCATTGCCTCCGACACACCCAATCCAATTACCCTAGTCATTGAATCAATCGACCTCATAGAGGGTCTTCCCCTCCTGTGCTGATCCCTCCACTCTGCCCAGAATGATGTCCCTCTCCAAAGACCTGTCTCTCCTTACAACACGCCCAAAGTATGCCAGGCGAAGCCCCAGAATCCATGCCTCCAAGGAGCAGCCTGGTTTAACCCTCCTAGGATGAATCTGTTTGTTTTCTTGGCAGTCGATGGTACATTCAGTACTCTTCTCCAGCACCACAGCTCAAAGGTGTGAATTCTCCGTCTATCCTCCCTAGTCATTGTCCAACTCTCTGATGCATAACAAGTGATTGCAAAAACCATGGCCTGTATCAGGTGGA
>NW_006400130.1:364319-365648 GCF_000299155.1 Elephantulus edwardii
GTCTACGTGTGTTGTGTTGTACATAGGGTTTTCAGAGGCCTGCCATTTCAGAAGTGGATGGCCAATCCTTCTTCCTAGTCTGTCTTAATCTGAATGTTTAGACTTAGAGGAGTATCTGACAGTCAGCAATTTGTGGAGTAGTGAAAGATAAATCCTTCATTTTGGAGTTGACAATTAGTTACAGTGTAGTCCCTGCCTTTAGCCCAGTCCCTTGACCCACTTATTTCCCAGCTCCACCCTCCAGCAGGAGTGTTCTTTTTATTCTTCATCATATTGTTAATTTTTATCTTCATGACATGTTGTCTGAGAAGAAAAATTGTATTACCAAAGTGTCTTTTAATTTGTTGAAGTTTGTTTTGTTTCTTAATATGTGGTTCATTCTGGAGAATGTACTCTCTTTTCTTGCGAAGAAAGTAAACTGAGGTTTGTTTGTTGACGTACCCTGAATATATCCATGAGGTCGAGTTGTGTAATTGTATTGTTTAGTTCTTCTTTACCTGTCCTTCTCTAATAGTGGTGTTGAAGTTTCCTACTACTATTGTAGTGTTACCTATTTTTTTAAGTCTATTAATTGTTATGTATGTATTTTGCAAGTCTATTGTTACAACAACAACAAGAACAACATTGTTAGGTGTATCTTGCGAAGTTGATATTGTTTTCATTAATTTATGAAGTTTGTTTTTCTGCAAATGACAAAATTTTTCTTCATATTTATTAAAGAGTTTGTTGGATATAAGATCCTGAACTGGAAATTGTTTTATTTCAGCCTTCTGTATATGTCATCTCATTGTCTTCTGTCTTCTTTCTTACATGGCTTCTACTGAGATTTCAGAGCCTAATCTAATTGGTTTCTCTTTGTAGGTGACTGTTAGTTGTTCATATGCTGCTTTTAATATTCTGTCTTTTTTCTTATTCTCTTCTATTAATTAATTTTAATGAAAATTTACAGAGACTTTGAGTTTTCATTCATTCATTCATTGTTGCACTTCTTTCCCTATCCAACCTCCTCCTCAGTTTTATCTTCTCTTTCAAAAGTGAAAGAAAAATTCTTTCATTGCTATATAATTCCTCCCCACAAGTCCACTCCACTATGCAGTCTTCATTTTGAAAAGTAAAAATTCTTTCATTGTTATTCAATCCCTCCCCTCAAAGACATTCCACTACTCAGCCTTCGTTCCAGACTCCTGTCATGACAATAATACCTAATCATATATCCCTTTTAAATAGTTCTCTCCTTCATTTGGTTCAATGCAGTATACATAATTTATCCTATCTTTCTCAGTCTCCCTCCAACCCCGATGTCAGTCCCATTTTACAACATTGGCACTA
>NW_006400130.1:366603-382107 GCF_000299155.1 Elephantulus edwardii
GGCTTTGTTCACAATAGCAAGGAGTTGGAAACAACCCAAGTGCCCATCAACAAATGAATGGATAGAGAGGCTGTGGTATATTCACACAATGGAATCCTATGCTGCATTGAATATCAAATGGTATTTCTATTTGCAATTTTTTTAGAAAGTGTCATATAGCCTTCCATAGTGGTTGCACCATTTTAAACTCCCACCAACAGTGAATAAGGGTCCCAATTTCTCCACAACCTCACCAGCATTTGTTGTTTGCTTTTCTGTTAAATTTTGCTATTCTTACTGGGGTGAGATGATATTTCATAATTGTTTTGATTTGTATCTCTCTTAGAGCTAGGAATTTTGAACATTTCTTCATGTATTTGTTAGCCATCTGAATGTCTTCTTTGGTAGAGTGTCTGTTCATATCCTGTCCCATTTTTAAATTGGGTTACTTACCTTTATCTTTTTGTGGTGCTCAAGTATTTTACAAATTCTATATATAAGTCGCTTATCTGACATATCATTACCAAATATTTTTCCCAGTCTGTGTCTTCCCTTTTTACCCTATTGGAGAAGTTTTTGGATGTACATAGGGATTTGATTCTTATAAGGTCCCATTCATCTATTTTATCCTCTCCTGGTTGTAGATTTTCCAGGATGCTTGAAAACTGTTTATGTTGTGGATTAGGACTTCTAGAATTCTTCCAAGCTTTTCTTTATTAAATTTTATAGTCCTTGGTCTTAGTCCTAGGTCCATGATCCACTTTGATTTGGTTTTTGTGTATAGAGTGAGGTATGGATCTTGCTTGAGTTTTCTGCAAAGCTAAGAAAATCAATACCCTTCACATTAGCTCATCACAAGATTAAATACTTGGGAGTAAATCTAACCAGAAACCCAAAGGATCTATTCAAAGAAAATTACAAAACATTTCTAAAAGAAACAAAAAGAGACCTTGGAAAATGGAAGACTATTCCTTACTCATGCATAGGAAGATGCAATACTGTAAAAATGACAATACTAACAAAGGCAATTTACACTTTCAATGCAATCCCAATACAAATACCAATCCCATTCTTCAACGTGATAGAAAAGACAATCTCCAATTTTATTTGGAATGGAAAGAAGTCCTCAATAAGGAAATCACTCCTTAAGAAAGAGAAACAAGGTAAGAGGTATCTTACTCACTGATTTCAAATCCTACTACACCGCCATGGTGGTCAAGACAGCATGGCACTGTTACAATGGCAGACACATAGATGAATGGAATAGAATTGAGAATCCAGAATTCAGCCCATCTACCTATGGCCAACTCATTTTTGGCAAGGAGATGAAATCAGCTAAGTGGGTAAATGACAGCCTTTTTAACAAATGGTGCTGGCAAAATTGGAAAACTGTCTGCATAAATATTCTGTCTTTGTTTTGATTTGTATCTCTCTTTGATTTGTATCTACCAGTATCTAGGTAGACTCGTTTTCTCTTCTGGTAAACAGACAGATCAAACTATATTATATGACTAAAGACAGGAAACAGAATTTGGAGGCTAAGTAACTAGTTTTGCAGGCTCAAGAAAAATAGCTATAGTTTTATAATTGATACATATATACATTTTCAACCTATATGCAGAACAGATTATCCGGGAGGCTGGGCTCTATGAGGAGAAATGTGGGGGTCAAGACTGGTAGACGAATTATCAACAATCTGCATTATGCGGATGACACAACCCTCCTTGCTGAAACTGAGGAGGACCTGAAGCGCCTGCTGCAGAGTGTCAAGGACTGCAGTCTACAATATGGATTGAGGCTCAATGTCAAGAAGACAAATATTCTCACCACTGGACCAATTGGCAGCATCAGGATGGATGGTGAAGAGATTGAGATTGTACACAGCTTTAGTTTGCTTGGCTCCATACTCAACAGTCTTGGCACCAGCAGCCAGGAAATTAAAAGGCGCATTGCCATGGGAAAGTCTGCTGTTAGGGACCTCTCCAAAGTGTTGAAGAGCAGTGATGTCTCTCTGGAGACTAAGGTGCGTCTGATACAGGCCATGGTCTTCACAATCACGTGTTATGCATCAGAGAGTTGGACAATGACCAAGGAGGATAGAAGGAGAATTGATGCCTTTGAGCTGTGGTGCTGGAGAAGAGTATTGAGAATACCATGGACTGCTAGGAAAACAAACAGATTTGTCCTGGAGAGGGTTAAACCGGGTGGCTCCTTGGAGGCAAGGATTCTGAGGCTCCGTCTAACTTACTTTGGACATGTAGTGAGGAGAGATCGGTCCTTGGAGAGGGACATCATGCTTGGGACGGCGCAGGAGAGGAAGGCCCTCTATGAGGTGGATTGATTCAGTGACTGGGATAATTGGGATGGGAGTGTCAGAGACAGTGCGATTGGCACAGGACAGAGCGGAGTTTAGGGCTGTTGTACATAGGGTCACTATGAATCGCAGGCGACTCGACGGCACATAACAACAACAACAACATTAATTTAAATGAACATTTACAGAGATTTTGGATTTCCACTCATTCATTGTTGCATTTTTCTCTCTGCCCACTCCTCCCCGCCCAGTTCTCTCTTCACCAACCCCGAGTACACTCCACTATGCAATCTTCATTCTAGACTCTTGTCATAACCACAATACCCAATCATATATCGCTTTTAAACTGTTCGCTTCCTCATATGTTTCAGTGCAGTATACATAATTTATCCAATTTTTCTCAGGCTTACTCCAACTCTGATGTCAGTCCTGTTCTACAACAGCACCACTATGCAGTCTTTGTCTTTTTGTGACTGAGATATTTCACTCAGCATAACGTCCTCCGGAGTAACCCATTTTGAATAATATTGCAATGAGTTCCTTGTTTTTCAATGCAACATAGTATTCCATTGTGTGAATATTAAAGTGCTTTGGCTCATCTATTTATGACATTTACCCAAAATTTCAGATTTGTGAAATTTGCCAAGTACACATCTTTACTTTGCTTTCTAAATCTATTTTTTTTTGGCAGTTTTAATTGGAGCTGTGAACTGATAACTATCCAATTAACTCTGCCTGCTGAATTTTTCTTTCCCAGGGTAGGTATCTGTCTCACTCCATTGCCCTCACGTTGGAACCTATTCATAGCTGCCCTTCCAGTAGTTTTTCATAGGCCATATAACTTTGGAGAGAGATTGTGCATATTTATCCCACAGAGCTGTTGGTAGATTTAAACTACTGGAGAGGTGTAACCCTTTGGTTAGCTATGCCACCAGAGCTCTGAGAAATGTGCATCAAGCTCCTAGGTATATAGAGGCCAGGTATACAGAGGTCAGGTATACACACACTCTCACTGCCACTGAGTTGATTCTGACTCATAGCAACCATCCCTCAGGTTTCTGAGCCTATAAATCACACAGTAAGTATTTTTCCATTTTTCTCTTTTGAAGCTATTGATAGATTCGAACTACTGGAGAGACTTAGCCTTTTAAGACTAAGCCTTGCCACACTCACTATGTGTCATGCCATAAAGGTTCCCCATTTTGTCTTCTAAAATGCTGTATGTAATACAGAATATGAATAATAACAACAAAAATCAATACACAAAAATACTGACAAACTGACTACAAAATATTTCATCATTCTCCCACACACATGTGCAAAGTGACAAGAATGTGAATATCATAACTTTCCATTTACATTGAAATGATTCTATAAAGGTGATATAGTGATTTTTGAGGACACTATAAAAGAAATACAGATATGGGAATATCAACTTTTGAATAAAAATGAGACTATATTAATAGTTGTGAATATTTCTGTCAGGAAGCACTTTCTTACCCCTCAAATATCTATCTGTGCCTCACATAGTATTGACTCTGCAAGACCTCAAATTCATTGTATTTAGTTTTCTGTTTGTTTGTACCAGATCCCCTACATCTCATACATCAAGAATAGGGTGAAGGTGATTGGCATAGATGGAATTTATAACCATGCTTTCCCTAATAATTCTAGTGCAGCTAAACTTGTCCTTATGAACTTTCATTGTAAGAGAAAAGAAATGGAATGATGTTACCGTGCAATTTTGAAAATGTAAAAGTATCTTTTATATAAAACTTAGGAGACCAATAAATCAAACTTGGCCCCACTGCTGTTTTTTTAAAGGTTTGGGAGCTAAGAATGGCATTACAATTTAAAATTTTTAAAATATCAAAGCAAAAACTATCTTTAGACAAAATGAACTTACTTAAAACTAAAATGTCAGTGTAGATAAAGTTCTACTGGAATACTGTCATACACAATTTTGTTTTTAATTGTAAAAGGATGCTTTTACCTTTCAGTTGCTTCAGTAGCTGCTGAAGACACTCTTTAACAAAAAAAATCTTATACTGTTTTACATACAAAATTCTCAAAGCCTAAAATCTGATTGTGTGACGTCTTACAAATAAAATTTACTACTCTTTATGTATCCAGGTAAGGAGCCATGGTGGCATGGTAAATAGAATGCTAGACAACTAAATAAAAATTTGGCAGTTCTAGCCATTTGCCACTCTATAGGACAAATGCTGGTAGTCTTCTCCCTTAAAGATTTGCATTCTCAGAAACTGAATGGAAGGTTTCTCAGTATTAGACTCAGTATGATACAATTCGTTTGATTTTCGTTTATGGTTATCTATCCAGGTAGCTCAAAAGTTGTCTCTCAGTTGTGAATCAAAAGACTAATGGAACAGCCTGCAGTTCTGCTGGTCAAGATCACAGTCAAACAAGTAAGCAAACAAAAAACAAAACTCCTATGAATCAGCTCTGCATTATAACGTGCTTGTCTCTATGGGTCTGTCTTGACATTAAAGAATTTGATGGCTGATTTTTTTCCCATGTTTATTTACTCCATCTTCTTTTGATGCTTTCTGGATCATTTTTGAGATTTTTTCCATAGTGCCATTTAATATTGCAACCTGCTGGAGGCTTAAATAAGCCCATAAGATCTAAATTCTAGCTCTTTTTTTTGGGGATGCCCACTCTCCAGCAACTCTGCAGTAGTCTACAACGTTCAGCAATCTCTTCAACACTGGCTGGCTTCACTTTCAGTCACATGAGTCATTCCTCTGATGGATGTGAGTCTCTGGGAAAACTTCCAGTGAACCACTGAACCCAAGGCACATATAGGAGTAGAGAAACTCAACAAAGGAGAGACTACTGATGTGAAATCATGAAGTCCTATAACCAATCAAACACTTGGGCCACTTTTGACTCCACTTTCTTGTAATTAGTCTGATATTGATCTTAGTTGAATGAATTATGAATTAATACTTTTTATTTTGTTATTGTCATAATTTGAAAAGAACAATAAACTTATGTACATGGTATAAAAGGATTTTCTGATTTGTTTCTAAATTCCCCTTAGCTCCAACTAATATTTTAAAGATTAATGCAGAGAACATATAAAAAGAGACTGCCAGATATCCCTAGAGTGTCTAATTTAGCAGTTCTAATATAACCCACAAAATCCAAATCCACTGCTGAGACACATTTTTTATTTATGATAACTCTTTATCTGATCACCAAGGTTATACTTCTTTGCAGGAGGGGATTTCCTTATCTTTCTCCTCCAGTAAGCCCAGTGGATTTAAATCACTGACATTTTGTGAAACAATCCAATACATTAAAAGTACTATGCCACCAGGGATTCTTTATTCCTGGGATACTGTTTTTAGGTGCTGTTTAATCATGTATAAACTCAAAAGTGATCCTATGAACAACATATCTGAGCCCTCTCCTGAACCATTTTTATTATCCCGGACACTTGTGCTAATTGCAGCAGTCACTGTATCACTCTATCTCACTAAAAATCTTCCTCTCCTTTGCTGATTTTCAATCTTTCCAAGCATGATGTCACTATCCAAGTAGTATCTCTCTCTCTCTCTCTCTCTCTCTCTCTCTCTCTCTCTCTTTATTAATCTCAATGAACATTTAGAGAGATTTTGGATTTCCCTTCATTCATTGTTGCACGCTTCTTCCCAGCCACCCTCCACCCACCCCCAGTTCGCTCTTCTCTTGGAGAAGAAAAATTCCTTCATTGGTATACAATCCCCCAGCACCCCCCACCCCCACCCTGAGTATACTCCACTCTGCAACGTTCATTCAGGACTCTTATGATAATCATAATGCCCTATAATATATTGCTTTTAAACTGTTCTCTCTCTCATCCGTTTCAATGCAGTATACATAATTCATCCAGTTTTTCTCATTCATGCCCCAACCCTGATGTCAGGCCCATTCTATAGCACTGGCACTATGCTGTAGTGTTTGTCAGTGTTTGTTCTTTTGTGACTGGGTCACCCATTTTGAATAATATTGCATGAGTTCCTTGTTTTTCAATGCAACGTAGGGTATATTCAATGCAATTTAGGGTATATTCCCAGTAGTGGAATTGCTAGTTCAAGTGGTATCTCTATTTGCAACTATTTGAGAAAGTGCCACACCAGTTTCCACAGTGGTTGCACCATTTTACACTTCCACCAACAGTGAATAAGAGTTCCAGTCTCTCCACAATCTCACCAGCATTTGTTGTTTGCTCTTCTGTTAAATTTTGCTAGTCTTTCTGGGGTAAGATGAAGGAGTAGCATCTCTTAATGACATTCCTAAATTATGTGAGATGAAGCTTTGCCATCCTTGGTCCAAGGAAAAATCTGTTTGCACCTTCTTCTAAACATATCTGTTTATTCTTTTGACAATTCATGAAATATTCAGTACTCTGCTCAATCATCACAATTCAAAGGCATGATTCTTCCTTTATCATATTCATTGTCCAGCTCTCAGATACATAGCAAGTGATTGGAAAATTCCTGGTTTGAATCAAGTATAATCTAGTCTTTTTTTTCCTGATCACTGTCTTCATTATTCTTTTATTATAATGTAACATATATATTCTTATAACATATTCTTTCCATTTAATTGTCTCCCCTTCATTCATTGTTGCACATTTTCCTCCCTTTCAAACCCCCTTCTCTTTGAAGAAAAAAGAATTATTTCATTGTTATACGATCTCTCCCAGTCCACAGTCCACTTTAATATGCATTTCTAGCCGGAACTGCCACCCAAGCAGATAAATACACACTTAAGTTTATTGCAGCTTTGTTCACAATAACAAAGAATTAGAAACAGCCCAAATGCCCATCAACAAACAATTGGGTAGAGAAGCTGTGGTATATTCACATAATGGAATACTATGCTGCATTCAAAAACAAGGAACTCATGAAATATTATACAAAATGAGTGACCCTGGAGATTATGTTAAGTAAAATATCTCATTCACAAAAGGACAAATACTGCATAGTGCCACTGTTGTAAAATGGGATTGACATCAAGGTTGGGGGAAACCTAAGAAATGAGGGCATAAATAATGGATAGTGCATTGAAACAGATGAGGGAGAGAACTGTTTTAAAAGGAATATAGGATTAGGTATTATTTTCATGACAAGATTACAGAAAAAGAAATCCATATTAAAGGAGCCTAGTCTTTAAACTAACACTATTGCTCTTCAGGACTTTGGAGAAGTTCTTAACAATATAATATGTCTTTTGATTATATATAGATATAGATAGATATAGAGAGAGAGATAGAGATAGATAGATATAGATATAGAAGATATAGATAGAAAGATATAGATAGAGATAAAGATAGAGATAACAATAGAGATATAGAGATATATAAATATATAAATTTTAATTGTTATTTTAATGAAAGTTTACAGAAAGTTGGGTTTTCATTCATTTATTGTTACACATTTTACCCCCTCTTACTCCTTTCCCCCTCCCTCAGTTCACTTTATTTAAAAAAATAAAAATTCATTCTTTGTTGCATGGCTACCTCCATTCCCCTTGGCCCCCCACTCTTCTTTGCAATATACCTTTTTCTGTGTTGCTGTCTTACATATAATGTCTAATCATATATTCTATTTAAACAGTTCTTTCCTTCATCTATTCCAGTGGAATGTTTATTATCTATCCACTCTTATCCTATTCTCCTCCCAAATCTCCATGTCAGACCTGGTGACAAGGATAATGACTTACGGATTGAAGTAAGATTAAATTATTGACAATTTCAATCTTTTCTCCATCTACTGTTAAGCTGCCTCTTTGCCCACTGGTGATCTTGCCACAACCATAGAACTTGTCATCACTACAGAATTGATTGCCACTGCTGAAACGTTGGACTCTGCTTTGTCAGACCTATGGAAGAGCGGGCTTCTCACTAATGGATCACCATTTTGAAAAGTGAAGAATCCCAACTCATGACTGCTCATAAAACAATGACCAAGATTGTCAATGAAACAGGCAGCATAGATTGCTCTGGCCCTTGTAGGCAAGGTACTTTCCCCATAATAAGCAGGATAAAGTCAGCAAACTTGCCAAAAAACCCAATTCCAAAGTTTTTGCTTCCAATGTGGAAAGCCTAGTTAAGGTCACATAAGCCATAAATATAAAAATTCTTCAAAAGAGTAAGCGGGGGGGGGGTGCAGGAAGCCTCCTGCCACTTGCTTCCAATGTAGTTCTCATCAACACCTAGCTCAGTAATGCTCCAAGTGTGTCTTGGTGACAGAAGAGCAATCAAACTGATCTTGCTCTGGATCCTTCAGGGTCACAACGAGTCATCAACACAACATCAACATATGCCTGGAAAATCCTTAAGTATACATGGATGTTGCTATTTTCTATATGAGCGAATGAGAGCTTTTGACAACTGCACAGTCTGTGAAATCCTTGTATTATCAACTGGGTACCAAACACTACCCTCCATTGTCACATCTGCCAGCTCCACTATCTAAAACCAACAGCCTTTCCTTCCTTTAAATCATCACCCCCATATAGCAGGTAGTAGTTACAAAAGAGAATCTCAATGGCAGCAGTTATATAACAAAAAGCTGAATGTTAAAGCTGTGTAGCAGCTTTCCCTCCATTTCAAAAAATAGCCACAGAAATTATCAAACCATGATATTAAGACTAACAATTCAGAAGCTGTCAACATGTTGACAGAACAAAAGGATAAATTAAAGAGATAGAATGCAAAATCAGTGAAACAGGAGACAGAGCTGCCAGCAATGAAATGCTAGAACAAAAAATAGAAACAAGAAGAAAGAAGAAAAATGGAGAAAGTCTAAAAATTACTTAGGATACCATAAAGAATGACATATTTTTAATTGGAATTCCTTAGCAGAAAGATTTAAAAAATGAATAAATTAAAAAAGCAGAGATGCTCTGATGGAGAAGGAAGGGCAATCTTCTCCTGTACCAGTTAGATCCAATTTTATAGTACACTTACAAAAAATAATAAGATTAATTTAAAAAAATAAAGCAATGAGAAAATTGTTGGAAGACCGCTAAAAGAAAACTTTGTAGGTATCATGAAAAATGAGAAAAAACATATCCAAGATGTTGTTGTTGTTGTTGTTTTTGTTGTTGTTAGGTGCTGTTGAGTCAAGTAGTAACCCTATGGACAAAAAATCTAAACCCTATTCTATCCTGTGCCATCCTTACACTTCTTGATACACAAGAGACCATGGGTCTTTCTCTCCTTTGCCAACTCTCCACCCTTGTAAACATCATGTCCCTCTCCAAGGGATTGCCTCTTTAAGCAATATACCCGTAGTATGTATGGCTAAGGCTCATCATTCTTGCCTCCAAAGAGCACATTGTCTTCACCCTCTCTAAGACTTGCCTCTTTGTTCTCTTAGCCATCTATGGAATGTTCAGTGCTCTTCTCCAATACTACAGCCCAAAGTTGTCAATTCTTTTTGTCATCCTTATTCATTGTCTAGTTCTCAGATGCACACAAGTAATTAGAAGGACTATTGACTGAATCAGATGTGCCGTAGGCCCCAAACTGATATCATTTCTTCTAGCTGCATTCCTTAAATAAATGAGACAAAATTTCACTATTCTTGCCACCAAAGAGCACCCCAGTTTCACTTTCTCCATGATTTACTTGTTACTTTGGCAGTCCATGGGATATCCAACACTCTTCTCCAAACCAACAACTCAAAGACATTGATTTTTTTTTCTTCTGTCCTCCTTGTTTATTTTCCAGCTTTCAGATGCATAGGAAATAATTGAAAATACCATAAGTTGAATCAGATGTCCCTTGTTGTTGTTGTCGTTGTTGATTGAGTTTCCAGAGGCATGTGCTTTAGGAAGTGGATGCCACTCCTGCTTCCAAACCTGTTTTACAACTGGGAGCTCCACCAAATACTGTGCACACTGGGAAATCATTCTGATGGCACAATCATTCTCATGGCACAAGGTTCAGTATCACAGCAAACCCAGGTTACTCCACACAGCACATTGAGAAAGAGTGATGTACAAAGTGGAAGAGTATTCCTCCAGATATAACAGCACTAGTCTCATGTAGCAGTGATTAAGTGTCGTCAAGTCAAATATGACTGAGAATAAGCTTCGCACAAAAGACCTAAACTCTGCTCTATAACGAATCTCATTTCTGTACATTTATAGAGTTTAGAGAGTTTCCAGAGGCATCTAGTTTAGGAAGTGGATGCCATTCCTGCTTCTAACCATAAATCAATCTGGAAGCTCATCCAAACATTATACATAATGGGTAAACATTACGGTGTTTGACAAGACTACGGAACAGTGTGCAGCATCATAGCAACACCAAGTTGTTCAGTTCAGCATATGAAAAAAGATTGCTGTGTTATTTAAAATCTTATGGTAAAAAGAGCAGTAATACACATAAAACACAACCCCAAAATCTTCTCTTATGTTACCAGTGCAACATCCATTGAAATATTAGCTAGCAGGCAAACTCCCTGAGTGGAGGCTCCAGACACCGGCCTGCAGTCCAGTGTCACTTAGTCTTTAAATTAATATAATTATTTTTAGAACTTTACATAGGCCCTTGACAGAAAATTTTTCCATGCAGCATGTATTCTCATTTCTTGACTGCTGGTATTCACAGTGTTGATTGTGGAACCAAAGAAGATGGAATTGTTGACAATCTAAATCTTTTCTCCATCTATTCTCGTATTATCTACTGCTCCACTTGAGGGGGGCTTTCATTTCCTTGATGTTGAGATATAGTCTACATTGAAGTCTATTTTCCTTGACTGACTATAGCAAATGTTTCCAGTCCTCATGCTAATTCAAGTTGAAACCCTAAAAAAATGAAAATAAGAAAATGAGAGTTCAACTACAAATTTTAGCTTATGCAAAACTATCTCAAGAATATATTTGATCCATCCTACAATTATGAGTGAAAATGGATGAGCTGTGGGATGAATAAAGTAAACGAATTAAAGACAAGGGGGGATTTACTAAAATTAATGTCAAGAAGAAGATCTGAAACTTGCTCTTTAATGTAGTGAAGCTAAAGCAAAAGGAGGAAACAAGAAATGAAGAAAGCAGAAAGAACACAAAATATAGTGTTGTAATGAAATATCAGAGAAGATGTAGAATTAGAAAGTAAAAATGGAAGACTTCAATCAGCATTTCTCAAGCTGAAAGAAGTGGAAAAATAAATTCAAGTCTCAAATTTCAAGACTGAAGAACTCTATGCGAGTTACTGAATGAAGCAGTGAGTATTAGACAAAAATGAAAAGAAGACACTGTCACTCTGTCAAAAAGATGTGGTGAGTGTTCAAGAATTTCAAAAGGTTATTTGTCATCAAGAACCAATGATATTAAAGTAAAAATTTAAAGTTACACTAATGAATTTGATGAAAAATAATGATCCAAATATTAATAAAATATCAACTGAAATGTTTCAACAAACAGATGCTTATCTGGGGGCTTACTCAAAAATCTCTGTCAAAAATTTTTAGAAGAGAGTCGTTTCAAACACACTAGAAGAAATTAATATTTGTGCCTATTTAATACAAAACTCTGAAAAAAATGTGAATTAGTAGAATGTGGAAGTGATTTAATATATCATTGATATTAATACAAGTAAAATTTTGGTAAAATAGTTTAAAATGTCACTAGAAGAAATACATAACCAGGAGAGAATGAAAATTGATGAAGAGGAGCATCTAAAGATTAAATCCCTGTGCTTATAAAAAACAAACAAACAAACAAACAAAAAAACAAACAAACAATAACACTGTTTCCAGCAGAGTGGAAAGGAAAACTACTGACTAGGGGGAAAAACTTGCAATATCATCTTAGACAATGGTCTCATAACAAAAGTTTACAGACTCCTACAGTGGCTCCACAAGAAAAGAACTGATAACCCAATCACAAAATGGGCAAAATACATGGAAAAAATTTTCATAGAGGATGAAATTTAGATGGTCAACAGAAATATGAAGAAATATTCAGTCACTGGCAATAAGAAAGATGGAAATCAAAACCATGTCACCCTAGTAGTAATGGCAAAGTTTAACAGATCAGTAAGTAATAAATATTGGAGAGGATGTAGAGAGACATAAACTTTTTTTTTCATAAGAAAAAGGGAGTATTTATTCAGTCATTTAAGTCTGTGGAGAAATGTAATATTTGTAAGCCTCCATATTTTGTTGCTTAACAATTCCAACTTCTATCAAGCCCCAAGGTTACTAATTAGACTAACTACTGTATCTTTCTTTCTTTTTTTTTTGGTTGCCTTCCTTTTTCCTTTCCTTTTTTTTAATAATTTTAATGAGCATTTAGAGAGATAGAAACTTTTAAACACTCTTGTTGGGATTGTAAAGTTGTACAACCAATCAGTAAAGTAGTTTTGGCATTTCCTCAAAAAAATGAACGTAGAAATTCCATATGATCTAGCTATTCTACTGCTTGGATTATTCTCTGAGAAAATTAGAACTGAGACACAAATGGAGATTGCTACACCAATGTTCGTAGCGGTGTTATTCACTGTCACAAGAACATAGAAACAACTCAAATGATCAACCACAATTAAATGGATTGAAAATATGGTACATTCTCATGATGGAATACTATGCAGCATACAAGAGCAATGATTTTGAAAATCACTGTCTAACTTGAGAGGGACTGGAGTTCATTATGTTAAGTAACCTAACTCAGTTCCATTAGGATTAATACTGTGTAAAACCACTATTGTGGGAATAGAAACATAACTAGTAAAATGGATATGAGGATCCAAGGCAGGAGGGAAGGTAGGACCAGAGCAGTGAGGATGAGCAGGGGTAGATGAGGAGTGGGTAAAGGAAATTGGAAAGATCTGGTATAAAAAACAATACATACAAACTTGATAAGAAAAACAGTATAAAATAAAAAAATGCAAAAAATGGCTAGGGTAGTACATCAAAAGGATACTAACTTAAATTCATTAAATCTGGATTCAGAAACATAGGCTGTATTTATGTGTGTTAAGATGGATTTTAGGTGAAAGTAGAAGATATCAGAAAGAGATTTACTTGTGTTTTATTAACTATGCAAAGCATTTGCTGTAGAGATCATAATGAATTATGGATAACAATTAGAAAGATGGGAATGTCAGAACATTAAATTACATTCACAAAAAATAGAATAAGAGTTTATAAAAAGTTTTAAATAAAAAAGTTGTGTGTCAAATTTCTATTCTGTCACCACACTTATTCATTCTAATGCTGAGCAAATTATCCTAGAAAGTGTAATATAGAAAAGAGAAAGTGGCTTTAGAGATTTAAGAAGATTCATCAACAACTTGTTAATTGCAGGTGACACACTTACAGAAATTGGAGTAGATTTGAAGCACTTGATGAAATTAAAAAATAGTATGATAGCACCTCAACATAAAGAATACAAAATTTATTTAAACTGGAGCAATAAATAAATAAATATTAAAGTTGTCAAGAATTTTATTGTACTTGAATGCACAATCAACCTTTACAGAGGAGACATCAACAGATCAGATAACATACTGTGTTGGGCAAATCTTTGTCAAGAATCTCTAAAAGGTTACTGCCAAGAACCTTTAAAGAGCTAAAGAACAAAAATATTATTTTGAAAACTGAGGTGCTCTTGATCCCAGTCATTATCTTTTCAATTGTTAATATGCATGTGAAAATTGGATAATTCATTAGGAAGATTTGACTTTTGCTTGTGGTATTGCTGAAGAATATTGAATACACCAAAAACTTTCAAAGGAAGAGACAAATCTGTCTTGGACACTCGTTTGGAAAAAGGTGGATAAAATTTCATCCAACATACAATAAACCAGTTATCATTAATCAGTCTCTGGAGAAGAATCAAATTTGGGCTAATTGAGGATCAGCAAAAAAGAGAAATACTGCAATAGGATGAATTGACATAGTGTCTAAAACAACGGGTATAAACACAGCAGAGACTGTGAAGAATCAGACATAGCTTCATTTTATTTTATGTAAGCTTGCTATTAGTCAGAAACAGTGTGGTGTTTACTTACAATAAAGAACATAGAAATCCCATATGACTCAGCTATTTCACTGCTAAAAATATCCCTCAAGAAAATCAGAGCTATGAATTGATTGTTGTAAATCTTTTTTCATAACAAATTTATTTACAATAGTGAGGAAATGGAAACAGCCTAAATGCCCATTAACGAATGAATAAACTTAAGTCTAGTCATACAATGGAAACTATGTAGCATTAAAGAGTAATGATGTATTCATTAAATCTGACACAACCTGAGAGAGTTTACAGAGCATTAAGTTGAATAACAGTCACAAAATGACAAATACTACATAAGACTACTACTTTTAAAATAGGACTGTAATTGAGAAATTGGAGAGAGAGAGAAAGGGAGGGCAGAAATAGAATGTAGATACAATGATCATTATTGTTATATATATAAAGATTATGGGGGCATGAGGGAGAGAAATAAATGAATTGGTCCCAAGAAACGAACAGGCCTTTATTGTGCAGTCTGAGAGAGACACCAAGTGTCCCAACAACATGGCATGCAGACAGAATCAAAATGGTGTGCCTGGGAGTTGGGGGGGGAGGGTTCCTTTTTAAAGAGGTCCTGGAGAAGACTAAGAGGGTACACTTCTTGGAATTTGGCATCTTAATTAAATTAGGTTTCAGTTTTTTAAAATCAAGCTCAGACTTTTATCAGAATCCATTGTCTGGTCTAGTCTTTGATATGACCAGCTTGGGTGTTATCAAGTTTCGCAGGAAGTGATCAAGCTGGGGGGTGAGGGGAGAACTGCCATATCCTTCCTACATTCCAGAACCAAAAGGAATATAATGGATAGGGGAGAATTTATCTCTGGCTGCTTCCTGTTGAATTCGGGTGATGTTTTGGCTGGTGCTGGTTTCCTGTAAGGTCTGAAGGAGGAACATCGTTTTCACATGTTCTTGGGCAGTTGCTCAGGAGATAGCAGTGAGGCAGTCTATTAAAAATTTCTGAAAGAGATTTCTCAAACAGGGAGCAAGAGTTATTAAGAAAATGACTAGAAAAGACCTGCAAAATATATAAAACACACATTAACAAAGTTGAAAAAGGAGATAGACAACACTACTATAGTACTTGGAGACTTCAATACACCCCTTTCAAGAAAAGATAGAACTACCAAAAAGAATCTTAACAAAGATACTCAAGAATTAAACCACACAAT
>NW_006400130.1:385975-389194 GCF_000299155.1 Elephantulus edwardii
TTTTCCTGGCAGTCCAGGGTACATTCAGTACCCTTCTCCAGCACAAACAACCTAAATTAAAAAAGAAAAAAAAAAAACAAAAAAAGAAAGAAAATAACTAGAAAGGGGTAGCCAAGGGGTAATTCCTGGTCTTACACTGCAATATACTGAGTTGCAATATTGTCTAGTGGCTTTTGGAAAGCTTTTAAGAGATGCTGGGATTTTTCTAAGGAGACTCCCAGGCCTGTGGCCACTCCTGCTATTATTCCTAGGCTGAACACTTTTGCCTATTTATGTCTAAGGTTTTGGGTTAGAGGAATAGGTATCAATTCACAGTTGGTTGTCAATGAAACAGGGTTAAGTAGATAGACTAGTGTGCATGTTCCCGTTCAGTTGGTTGTTCGGCAGGAATAGATGCCGTTTCCACAGGCAAAGAAGAGACGGCTTTTTGGTTTCAGACATTCCTGAAAATAACTCCAAAGAAACTGGACCTGGTCTGCTTTGACATACCATTCATAGGACTTGAAAAATGTAGCTAAATATGCTAGAGTTAGGGGTTTGAAGGGATATCTTGTTCAAGGTATTGGTTTCTCTAAGGCCATTCTCTTTGTTGGGTGATGTAGAAAGAGACGAATAGACAGGAGTTTGTAACAGCACATGCTGTTAATCTTGATGTCGCAGGAAGTTTATATTAAACAACGAAAGAGAAAAATCTGGGGTTTTTCCTAAACAGAAAGCAGAACAAGTTTGGGGTAAGTTTGATGATGTTATTCTGAGTAAAATTTTGGCATATGGGGTAAGTTGGGGTGATGTAATTGTGAAATATGAAAGAGTTAGTTAGAAAGGAAGATGGAATTGGGGTAAGAACTTTGCATAGGAGAATTTTTCAAGGAGGGAAAGATTGTCTAGACAGATATAGGTAGAGCTAGGGAGGGGTGGTTTGTGACATAGATATGTGGTCTAGGACAATAGGCCTGATGATTGGGAGTGGGAGGACGTTTGAGGGAAAGGATTTTATTGGTTTATTTTGGATAATATGTAATGTTTGAAGGCCATAGCTGGACCATTTGATTGAAAGGGCTTCTAGCAAAGAAAAAGGCCCTGTTTTGTAAGCAATGTGAAATAGGACAGCTCTGGTTGAGGTCTAGTTTTGAATTGGGCCAGTGGTGATAATGTAATCTGTAGTGGATAGTTGGATGCATACATAGCAGGAGGACAGTTGTGGTTTCATTTGGCAGGGCTGTTAATGATAGAAAGGATAGGTTCAGAGAGAATTTTTAGTGTTCATAACAGAAAAGGTGATGAGGAGCAGGGCTCTGATTATTTTGTATTATTTTTGTTAGTTTAGAGTAGTTTACTAATTATATCAAAATATTACTTATTAATTAGAATACAGTTGATAAATCTAATCTAATTAATAAATCTAACCCTTATGTTGAACCATCCTTGCATACCTGTTATAAATCCCATTTGGTCATGGTGAATTATTTCTTTGATCTGTTGTTGAATTCTATTGGTCTGTATTTTATTCAGTATTTTTTCATCTATGTTTATAAGAGATACTGGCCTATAGTTTTCTATTTTGGTGGTGTCCTTTCCTGGCTTTGGTATCAAGGAGATGCTTGCTTCATAGAATGAATCTAGGAGAATTCCATCTTTCTCTATTTCCTGAAATAGTTTATGTAGAATTGGTGACAGTTCTTCTCTGAATTTTGATAAAATTTACTCATAAAACCATCTGGTCCAGGGCTTTTTTTGCTTGGAAGTTGTTGTATTACCTTTTCAACTTCTTCTTTTGTAATGGGTCTATTCAGATGTTCAATTTCAGTTTCTGAGAATACATTGTGCTCAATGGAGAGAGATTAAAGGCATTCCCCCTGAGAACAGGTACTAGGCAAGGATGCCTGTTATCACCTCTCCTATTCAATATTGTATTGAAAGTCTTAGTGATAACAATAAGAAAAGAGAAGGAAATAAGAAGTATCCAAATTGGCAAAGCGGAGGTAAAAATTATCTCTCTACGCAAATGATTTGATAGAATACTTAGAGATCCCTAAAGACTCAGCAAGAAATCTGCTGGACAAAGTTGACCAATTCAGCAAAGTGACAGGATACAAGATCAACATAAAAAAATCAATAAAATTTCTCTACAGAGTTACAAAAAGATTACAGAACAATACCCTTCAAATAGCTAATCACAAGATTAAATATTTGGGAGTAAATCTTACCAGAAGCACAAAGGATGTATTTAAAAAATTACAAAATGTTATTACAAGGAAAAAAAACAAAGTCCCAGAGAAGTGGAAGAATATCCCTTGCTCATGGATAGGAAGACTCAATATTGTGAAAATTACTATACCACCAAAGGGAATTTACATGTTAAATGCAATCCCAATATAAATATCAATTTCATTCTTCAAGAGATGGAAAAAATCCAATTTCATCTGGAATGAAAAGAAACCCTGAATAAGCAAAGCATTCCTTCAAAAGAGAAACAAGGTGGAAAGCATCTCACCCCCTGATTTCAAATCCACCTACACTCCTGTGGTGGTCAAGACAGCATGGTACTGGTATAATGACAGACACATAGATCAGTGGAATAGAATTGAGAATCCAGAAATCAACCCATCTACCCATGGTCAACTGATTTTTGAGAAGGAGATTAATTCTGCTAAGTGGGGAAATGACAGCTTTTAAACAAATGGTGCTGGCAAAATTGGAAAACTATCTGCAGGTAACTCAAGTAAGATCCACACCTCATTCCATATGCAAAAACCAACACAAAGTGGATTATGGACCTAGGACTAAAACCATCGACTATAAATTTAATTAAAGAAAAGCTTGGAAGAATTATAGATGTCCTAATCCACAACCTAAACAGTCTTCCAAGCATCCTATAAATTCTACAACCAGGGGAGGATAAAATAGATGAATGGGACCTTCTACAAATCAAATCCCGATGTACATTCAAAAACTTCTCTAACAGGGTAGAAAAGGTACCCACAGATTGGGGGGAAAATGGTAATGTCATGTCTGAAAGTAATTTATTTATTTATTTATTTATGTTGTTATGTGCCGTCGAGTCATTTGTGACTCATAGTGACCCTATTTACAACAGCCCTAAACTCTGCTCTGTCCTGTGCCAATCGCACTGTCTCTGACACTCCCATGCTGATTTTCCCAGTCACTAAATTAATCCACCTCATAGAGGGCCTTCCCCTCCTGCACCGTCCCTCCACC
>NW_006400130.1:390524-405244 GCF_000299155.1 Elephantulus edwardii
TTCATCACCATAGGCTCTTGCTCATATGTTGTTTCATTAAATTCTTCTGTGTCTGCCAATTCCTTTCAATACAGTGACTCAGTATATTCTTTCCATCTTCTTTTAATTCTTACTGTATCATTTAAATTTATATATAGAATTTATAAAATACTTGACCACCACAACAGGATAAAGGTAAATAACCCAATTGAAAAATGGGCACAGAATATGATCAGACACTTCACCAAAGAAGACATTTAGATGACCAAAAAGCACATGAAGAAATGTTCAAAATCCCTAGCTCTAAGAGAGATGCAAATCAAAACAACTATGCGGTATCATCTCACCCTAGTGAGAATAGCAAAATTTAACAGAACAGCAAACATCAAATGCTAGTGAGGTTGCAGTGAAACTGGAACCCTTATTCACTGTTGCTGGGAGTGTAAAATGGTGCAACCACTACAGAAGGTTGTACTGCACTTTCTCAAAAAGTTGCAAATAGAAATACCACTTGACCCAGCAATTCTATTACTGGGAATTTACCCTAAAGAAACTATAACTGCCACCCAAGCAGATATATGTACACCCATGTTTTTTGTGTTTATGTTCACATTAGCAATGAGCTGGAAAAAATCCAAATGTCCATCAACAGACGAATGGATTGAGAAGCTCTGGTATATTCACACAATGGAATATTATGCAGCATTGAAAAACAAGGAACTCATGAAATATTATTCAAAATGGATGACCCTGGAGGACATTATGTTGAGTGAAACACCTCAGTTACAAAAGGGCAAATATTACATAGGGCCACTGTTGTAAAGCGGGTCTGACATCAGGGTTGAGGGAAGACAGAGATGGAGGGGATGATTGATTTATAATGCATTGAAACAGATGAGGGAGAGAATTGTTTAAAAGGGACATATGATTGAGTATTATTGTGATGACAGGAGTCCACAATGAAGGCTGCACAGTGTAGCAGACTTAGAGGGAGGGATTGCATAGTGAAAGAGGTTTTCTTTTACTTTTCAAGGAGAAAAGTGAATGGGGGGGAGGGTTCACAGGGAGAAAAGTGCAACAATGAATGAATGGAAATCCTAAGTCTTTGTAAATTTTCATTAAATTTAATGTTTAAAAAGCTACAACAACAACAACAAAAAAGATATCATTGTAAGTGTCAAAAAGTTCATTGTTATTCGTAGCAACCCTGTGGAACAAGACATGTTCTGTACAGTTTCTAAGACTTTAATCTTTACAAAACAGATTGTCACATCTTTCTCCTGTGGAATAGCTAGTATATTCATAGTGCTGACCTTTCAGTTACCATATGAGTGCTTAAACACCACATGCCCAAAGTTTCTCAGAGACACCAAATATCCAGCGAACAGAGGGAGAAAAAGAAAATAACTAATAGGTATTACTTGTGATACTTTCTCATTGCTTAAGTATTTGACCACATCATCAATAAAGCTTGGAAGTAAGGTTAGATTATTCTCATTTTTTCTAATAAGTCATTTATAAAACAGTAAATATTTTATTTGTAGACACCTTGGTGGGTGAGTTGTTAAATGCTCAGCTACTAACAAGAAGGTAAATCATTTGAACTCCTAGGTCCTCCATGGATGAAAGATGTGACAGTATTCTCTCTCTCTCTCTCCCACACACACACACACACACACACACCCAAACCCTATTGGGTAGCTCTACATAACTGTCATTAATTAATACAATTTTTTAATCTCCAGTAACAGCATAAGGTTCACTCTCATAAAATATTTTTAAGTAAGAAAGGGGAGGGGAAAGAAAAGGAAGGAGGAGGCAGAGGAAAATAACCAAGAGAAAGAATAAAGACTGTAAGTTAATTTTTGAAAGATTCTGAGTCTATCTAAGGAGGTAAGTAGTAAAATAAGGACCCAATCATGTTTCAAGCACATACATTCAATCATAATATATATTATTAAAACTTTAATTAGAGTTAGTCAGAATAAAGTACTATCCTTGATCAAAGATAAACATAATTTGAACATGTTCCATAACTAAAAAGTCCATTCACTGAAAAAGAGCTACATTATTTTTGCAGGTAATAAGTCAAGTAAAAACATAGATTCAAGGTGTACTCAGAACCAATTCTCATTGTCTTGGTTATGTGCATTCAAATTATGGAAGGAGTATATAGAGTCACTGTACCAAAAAGAGTTGTCTGACACAGAAGAATTTCATGAAACAATGCAAGATCTAGGGCCTATGGTGAAAAAGAGAAAATTCAAACTGTACTAAAGGAATTGGAGAAAAAAACAAAAACAAAACCCGTGGAATTGACAGCATATATATTGGCATATAAGCTAAAGAAAATTGAAACAAGTCCATGAGAACCAAAATTAGACCTTAAGTCTCTCCCATCTAAATTAAAAATCATCTCAGGTATAGGTTTGAGCCATTGAATATCAATAATCGAAGAGTGAAGAAGCTGTGGGATAACCTTATTTCTATCATCCATGAAAAGAGTGAAAGGTCATCATAAATACAGAGGAGAAAGAAAAAAAATGGATCTCAGAAGAGATCTTAAACATTTCATAAACATTTCATTAGAACGTTCAGAAGCCAAAACAAAAGGAAGATGTGACAAAGTAAAAGAACTAAACAAAAGATTTAAAAGAGCAGCTTTAAAAAAATGTTACTACAAATTTTACAATAAAATATTCAAAGAGATGGAGTCAGAGAATAAAAGGGAAACATCTCACTTGGCATTTCTGAAATTGAAAGAATTGGGGGAAAATAAATATTCAAGTGTAAGTTGCAATGCTGAGAGATGCTGTGGGTAAAGTTGTAAATGAGGCAGGAAGCGTTAAAAGATGATTGAAGGTTAACATACTATATCACTATGGATGGTCCAACATTGAAATATTTCATGAGGTACTATTTGAACAAAAGCCAATGGTAATAAAGGAGAAAGTTCAAGCTGCCTTAAAGCATGAGAATAAAATATGATCTCAGGAATTGATACCAATTGACGTGTTTCAACTAACAGATGCAAGCCAGGATGTCCATGCCAGGATATGTGGATACCTGGTTTACTCACTTAAGAGATCAATATTTATAACACCAATACTTAACTGGCTCCAGGGAAGATGATCCAATAAAATGGACATGTTGCCAGGAGGGACGGGTCCTTGGAGAGGGACATCATGCTTGGGAGGGTTGAGGGACAACGCAGGAGAGGAAGACCCTCTATGAGATGGATTGATTCAGTGACTGGGGTAATAGGGATGGGTGTGTCAGAGGCGGTGCGGTTGGCGCAGGATAGAGCAGGGTTTAGGGCTGTTGTGCATAGGGTCGCTATGAGTCGGAAACGACTCGACGGCACATAACAACAACAACAACATCAATAAAATCAATATACTAGGCATTAGTGAGATTTAATGGACCAGCTATGGCCATTTTGAATCAGATAATCATATGGTTTACTATGCAAGGAATGAAAAAGAAGGGGGGGGGAAACAGCAAAAAGTAGAGGAAGAATGGTGTTGCATTCATAGTAAAAAAAAAATAATAAATGAATTTCAAGTTCCATCCTGTTGTAAATGACAGATACACATACAAGGGAGAGCCATTAACATGACTATTATTCAAATATATACTCTTACATGTAGAGCCAAAGAGGAAGACACTGAGAATTTTTACCAAATTTTGCAGTCTGAAATTGACCAAATATGCAATTAAGATGTGTTAATAATAATTGGTGTTTGGAAAGCAAAAGTAGGAAACCGTGAAGAAGGAACAGTGGAAAATACGGGCTTGGTGATAGAAATGAGGCTCAAGTTAGAATGAATTTTGTATTTACAATTATTTATGCATTGCAAATACTTTTCCTAAAAGACACAAAAGACAATTTTACATATAGATTTCATGTGATAGGCTGCATAGAAACAAGATTGAATATATTTGTGGAAGAAATCGTTCAAGGAGCTCAATATCAGAAGTCAAAACAAGGCCGGGGTGGATGAACTTCATTATTCTTTTAAGAACAGGTTTGAAGAATTGAACACCAATGATAGAAGACCAGATGAGTTGTGGGATGATATTAAGGATATCATCCATAAAGAAATCAAAAGGTCATTATTAAAACAGAGGAAAAAGAGAAATATATATCAGAAGAGACTCTAAAGATTGAACTGGTGTGTTGAGAAGCCAAATCTAAAGGAAAACATGTTGAAGTGAAAGAACTAAACAATTCCAAAGGGAAGCTTGAGAGGACAAAGCAAATTATTATAATAGAATGTGCAGATATCTGAAATTGGAGAATAAAAAAGGAAGAACTCACCCTGAATAATTAATTTAAGCCTTGGGTAGCAATATTAAAAGATGCTATGGGCAATATATTGAATGACCCAAAAAGCATCAAAAGCAGTTGGAGAGAATACACAGAGTACCAGAAAGAATTGATTGACACTGAAAAATTTCAGAAAGTGCCATTTGAACAGGAAGCCAATGGTAATGACAGAAGAAGTGGAAGCAACATTGAAGGAATTGCAAAAAATAAGGCCCTAGGAATTGGTGGGATACCAATTTATTTGTTTCCATTAACAGATGCAACCTTGGAAGCACTCACCGGTCTATGCCAGGAAATTTGGAGGATGGCTGTTGGGCCAACAGATTGGAAGAGGTCTATATTTGTTCCTGTTCCCAAGAACGATGATTCAACTGTATGTGAAAATTATCAAACATCATTGATATCACATGCAAGCAAAATACTGCTGAAGGTCCTTCAAAAATGGTTGGGACAGTGCATATATAGGGAATTGCTAGAAGTTCAAGCAGGATTTAGAAGAGGCCATGGCACCAGAGATATCATTGCTGATTTCAGAGGAACTCTGAAAGTAAGGAATTCCAGAAGAATGTATATTTGTGCTTTATTATTGACCATGGACAGGGATATATATGACTGTGTGGGCATGACAAATTGTGGCTGACTGTGAGAAGAATGAGAATCCCAGAGCACTTTATTGGGTTCATGTGGAACCTGTACCTGGGTCAGGAGGCTGTTGTGAGAAAGGAGCAGAGGAGTACTGCATGCTTTGAAATTGGGAAGGTAGTGTGTCAGGGTTGTATTCTATCTCCATACCTGTTCAATCTATTTGTTGAGCAAATTATCTGAGAACCTGGACTCTATGAAGAGGAATGTGGCATCAGGATTGGAGGGAGCTTCATCAATAAACTGTGTTATGCAGATGACACAACCTTACTTGCTGAAAGTGAGGAGGACTTGAAACACTAGTTGCAGAAGATCAATGAATGCAGGCTGAAATATAGATTGTGTCTCAATGTCAAGAAAAGAAAAAACTCTTAGCACTAGACCAATAGGCAGTACATGATGGATGGAGATAAGGTTCAAACTGTCAATTTCTCATCTTGCTTGGATGCACTATTAACATGCTTGGCACCAGCAGTCAGGAAATAAAGAGGCATATTTCCCTGGGAAAATCTGTAGTTAGGGACCTTTCCAAATTATTGAGTATTAGTTTGAGGACTAAGAAGTGTCTGATTCAGGCCATAGCTAAGCATCTAAGACATGGGCTATGAATAAGGATTATGGGGGAAAATTGACACTTTTGAGCTGTGGTGTTGGAGAAGCACACTGAACATCTCTTTGACCTCCAAGAGAATGAACAGATATATCTTGGAGATGGTGCAGCTGGCGTGCTGTTTGGAGGTAAGAATGATGAGGCTTCACTTCCCATACTTTGGACATAATGCTAGGAGTTGCTACTCCTTGGAGAATGACATGATTTTGGGCAGAGTGGAGAGTCAGCAAAGGAAAAAAAAGATCCTCAATCAGGTGGATTGACATGATGATTCCTGCAATGGGTTGTTGCATGTGAGGAAATGTGAAAATAGTGCAGAACTGAAGTTCTTTTGTTCACAGGGTCACTATGAGTCATATTCTCCTTGGTGACATCTAACAATACCAATCATTAATATTATATGAAAGAAAAATATTTCTGAAGATCATCCGAAAATACCTAGAATGGTACATGGATAGGGACATTTCAGAGGTTAAAGTGGGTCTTAGAAGACACCATGGCATAGGGGTTTTCATTGCTAATGTAAAATTGATTCTGGCTGCAAGCAGAGAATATCAGAAGACTGACAGTTTGTGTTTTATTGACTCTGCAAAGGCATTTGACTTTTTGGATCATAATACACTATTGCCAACATTGAAACATTGAGAAGAATGGAAATCTCAGAACACTTAATTGTGCTCATAATAAATCTATAGCTTGTCCAAGAAGCTGTTTTCCAAATGGAGCAAAGGAACACTGCATGGTTCAAAATCAAGAAAGGTGAGCACCAGGGATGTATCTTTTCACTGTATCTATTAAAACTGTATCTTTTCACTGTATCTATTAAAACTGACCAAATAATTCAAGAAGCCAGACCCTATCAAGAAGAATATGGCATCAGGAATGGAGAAAGCCTCATCAACAGCCTGTGTTATGCAGATGATGCAAACTTGCTTTGTGAAAGTGCAGAAGACTTGAATTGCTTGTTGCAGAAGAGGTAGGACTGTTGTCATTGTTATGTGCCATTGAGTCACCTGTGACTACAACCGCTCTGAAGACTATCCTGTTCTGATCCAGTCACACTGTCTCTGACACACCCCCAATCCCCTAGTTACTATGTCAATTCATCTCATCTGAGTTCTTCCTCTCTTTTTATCCCTCCACTCTTAGAAGCATGTTGTCCTTCTCCAAGGACCAGTCCTTCTTGACCATATGCACAAAGTATATGAGATAGAGCTTCAAAATCTTAGGCTACAATGATAAATTTGGTTTCACCCTCTCCAAGAAAGACCTAGGACTACAAGAACATCAAGGACAGATCTAGATCTACAAACATCAATACAGATCATATCCCAACACCAAGAAGACAAAACTCTCACCACTGGGCCAATAGGCAACGTCATGATAGATGGAGCAAGGAGTGAAATTGTCAAATATTTCATCTTTTTTGGATCAATTGTCAGCACTCTTTATACCAGCAGTCAAGATATTGAAACACATATAGCACTGGAAAAGCCTACTCTAAGGGATTTCTCCAGATTTCTGAAGAGCAACGCTGCTATTCTGAAGATTAAAGTACATCTGATTTAGCTCATGGTCTTTTCAATCACTTGTATCTGAAGAGTCTATGAATCTATGAATCTGAGAGCTGGATCATGATGATAGAAAAATTTATGCCTTGAGTTGTGGTTTTGTAGAAGACTATTGAATGTACTATCAAAAGAACAAATAAACATGGTTATAAAAAGTGAAGCCAGTGCTTCTTGGAGACAAAGATGACAAAGTTTCATCTCTCATACTTTTGGCATTTTGCTAGAAGAAACTATTTTTTTGGAAGATAACTTCATACTTGGAAAGGTAAAGAGTCAGAAAAAGAAAGACCCTTAAAAGGATGGATAGTCACAGTGACTACAGAAATGTCATGCATGATGAGGATGACACGGAATAAGGCAACAGAGACACTGAGGGGAGAAGAAAGAAAATCCTCCCCCTTGTAATTTACAGCCTTTAAAATGGACTTGGAGCATCAGCTCTCTTAGTCTGTTCTGTCTCAAAGTAAAGTTTGATTTGTTTTCTTTTGTTTTAAAATAAGTTAAAAATAAGTAGAAAATCTCCATGCAATCATAACAAATGATGAAATGATGATAAAGTCACCATAAACAAAGGCCAATAATATCAAAGCTATTTTGAAGAAGAAAGTCACAGAGCTAATAATTTCCTTTAGGTTATACAGATATAATAATTGAAAATGTTAGATACTAGCTTAATGATGCACAAAGAGAAGAAAAACCACTTAATAATCTAGACCTGATGGAAGTGGTTATAGTTTGGTTTTATCCCATTTCTCAATTCATTTTCATGAAGTTGATTCCAGCTCTGAGAGAACTTATAGTAAAGAGTATGAATACCTCATGATCATTTACAACCTTAGTAATCTTATGGTTATTTACGGCTACTAAGGTTCTAAATTATAAGGGAAGTAGAGTGTCTCATTTTTATCTCTCATTATAGCTAGTGTATTTAAACTACCAACCTTTTAGCACAACAGTCCAAGGCTGAATAAACTCAACTACCAGAACTCCCTAAAATTATATCTTATTTACAAAAAAATCATGGTAAATTTTTACAATCAATGTTGCTAATCATTATATAAAAGGTAAACCAGTGACACAATCTTGCTTGCTAAACTAAAGAAGGCCTGAAGCACTTGCTGCAGAAGGTCAAAGACTGTAGTCTTCATATGGATTGAAGCTCAACATCAAGAAGACAATGATTCTCACCACTGGGCCAATTGGCAGCACCATGATAGATGGAGATGAGAATGAGATTGTTAACGATTACAGCTTACTCAACTCCACAATCATCACACTTAATACTAGCATTTAGGAAATCGAAAGACAAATTGAATTGGGAAAATCTGATCTCAGGAACCTGAAAGTACTGAAAAGCAATGATGTCAATCATGAGACTAAGAAGTGTCTGATTCAGGCCATGGTCTTTGCAATTATTTGCATCAGAGAGCTGGACAATGACTAAGGATGACAGAAGAAGAACTGATGCCTTTGAATTGTGATGCTGGAGAAGAGTCTTAAACATACCATGGACTGCCAAGAAAACAAGTAGGTCTGTCTTGTAGAGGGTGAAACCAAGTTTCTTCTTGGAGGCTAGGATTTTGAAGCTTTGTCTCACATACATTGAACATGTGGCCAGGAAGGACTGATCCTTGGAGAAGGACATCATGCTAGGAAGGGCGGAGGGACAGCACAGGAGAGAAAAACTCACGATTGAAAGACTTGATAGAGTAACTGGAGCAATGGGGGTTAGTTTCTTGGCTAGGAGAGCGCAGGCTTCAGAGTTGCTATACATAGGTTCGCTATGGGTCACAGGTGACTTAATGGCACACAACAATAATAAAAAAGCCAAATACTATAGATTTTACTTGAAATATAAATGGAGTAAGTATTCTGGAAAAAATATGATATAAGAAAATATATGCAGGATGGGGATCCAAGGGGGAAAAAGGGGTGGGAGCAGAAGGGTGAGGATGGGAAGGGATGAAATCATAGAGTTACACAGTTTGGTGGGTGGAGGAAGTGGAGAAAGGAAATGGGAAAGACATAATGGGGATCTGAAAAGGCAATGTAATTGTGGGCATAGTCCAATGGTGATTAATTTTGTAAAACATAATGAATGGAAATGATTGCAAAACATAATGAATGGGAATGATTGTATGAAACACAATGTGAATGACAAATAGAGTGAAACACAGATGAACTTCATAAGTAAACCAATACAAAATAATAATTTAAGAAAATAAAACATACAGTTTATATTTAACAAACAAGAAAAACTAAATTTAATTTTAAAATAAATTTAAGGAATAATTTTTCAAATCTATATCCCCACTATTTAGTCATGCCTATTTTGAATTTTAGCAGATTAATCCCAAGGGCACATGGTTCAAATCTACCATATGTTCTGTGGAAGAAGAATGTGCAATTTCCTTCTGTGCCTATTACAACCTCTGAAAACCTGCTGTAGTGTAATCTATGAGTCAATTCTGACTCACCACCCTACAACCAGAACTCAACAACTTGAATTATTGGGCAGTCAGAAAACCTATTCATCACTATCATTCAAACAGCCTCTCTTTAATTTAAAGTTTATATTTAATTTACATTATTAACTTTGAATTCAGAATTAGAAATGGATCTTTCAGTAACAAAATGCAAATCAAACTCTCATTAAGTAATCATGAAGATATATTGATGACGAGTCATATTTGATTTGACAAAATTTTATATATTAATAGTAATTTTCAACTCAAAGGTACCTAACAACTGCAGCAATTGTAAGATTTTGTATTTATGTGTATATTTTAGCTATGATAACTAATTTTTAAATTATGTATTGATTTTTCCCTGTTCTCTTGGATGTACATAATGTATATTGTGACCTATATTGAAGGTTATTGAGATCCCTGATGTTCTTGTTTAAGCAATTCCTGCTAGAAAATAAGAAGTAAATGTGACTGAATAAAGTTATGAAAGATATTATTTTCCATCATGCTAAAGAATATATTATTTAAAAGAGTTCTGAAGATTATATAACATATCAAACTTGAATTTTTGTTTTCTTAATTTTTAATATTTTTTTAATTTTAATTTGTCATTTGCATACTTGAAATTTTAATTTACCACATATTTTGAGGTCTTGTGGACTACTGTTAAGGATTTGTGCTGCAAATCCAAAGGCACTTGGTTTGAACCTACACGCTGTTTAACTGGAAAAAAAATGGACAATATCCTTCTATGAGATCTGCTGTCTTTAAAATTCTGTGAGAGGATCAGCTATTAGTCAATTCTAACTTGAAAGCACATAACAGCATAGCACAGACTTTAATGTCACTATTATGTGGGAGACTGTGAATTCAGGATGAGGTTTTTCAAGTACAAAACTGATATTTCTACCATCACATATACTTTAAGAACACTTAAATTTCAGTTAGGCTTTTTTCTTTAAAGATTTCAAATGTCTGCTTGAGAAGACAAAGCAGAGTATTAAAATGGAATGTGCAGAGAGCTGAAATTGGAGAATAAAGAATGAAGAACTGACTGCAATTCTCGAACTGAGAGAACTGAAAAAGAAATTTAAACCTCAAGTTACAATATTGAAAAATGTTATGCACAGTATATTGAAGGATTCAGAAAGCATCAAAAACATTTTTCCTACAGGGTGAAAAGAAAACCTAACTGGAAAATAGCATCTGGCAATACCATCTTAGACAAGGGTCTCCAAACAAAATTTTATAGAATACTATTGGTCCTCTATTAGAAAAAGACTGATAACCTAGTTACAAAATTTTAAAAATACATGGAAAGACTTCTCACAGAGGATGACATTTGATGGCCATCAGTTACATGAAGAAATGCTCAAAATCATTGGCAAAAGAATGATGAAAATCAAGTGGTGGAAAAGTTCAGCAGAGCAGCAAACAATAAATGCTGGAAAGGATGTAGAGAGGTAGGAACTCTTATCCATTTTTGGTGGGATTGTAAAATGGTACAAACAACCTGAAATGTAATTCAGAGTTTTCTCAGAGTTGAACACAGAAACTCCATATGACCCAGCTATTCCACTTTTGGATATACCCAAGGAAATTCGAACTGAGATACAGAGATTTGCACACCAATGTTCATAACACTATTATTCATCATTGCAGAATCATAGAAATAGCCCAAATATTCAACTATAGCTAAATGGATTGAGAAATTGTAGTACATTATCACAGTGGAACACTATGTAACACTCATATATAATGTGGGTGTTACTGAAGAGTATTATGATGAGTGAAATAACTTAGTCTCAAAGGACAAATACTGCATAAACCATTACTGTAAAAATAGAAGGATAACTAGTAAAACATGTATGGAGATCTAAGGGGGAAAGGGGTGAGAACAGAGGTGTGATGATGGGTGGGGCAAAACCACAGAGTTGCACAATTTGGTCTATGGAAAGATGGGTTAAAGGAAATGGGAAATCTAGTAGTGACTTGAAAATACAGAGTAATAATAAGCACAGTGCAAAAGTGATTAATTTTAGAAAACATAATTCATGGATATGATTGTATAAAACACAATATGAACGAAGAGTAGTGTCAAACATAATGTATACAAACTTTTAAAGCAAACCAATATAATTTTTTTAAAAAAGGAGTTGGAAGAATAGAATTATTTTACCAAAAAGAACTGAGGGATACTGAAAAAAATTTCAGTAAGTGTCATATGAAAAGGAGCTAATGGTAATGAAGGAGGAAGTTGAAGCTGCAGGAAAGGCACTGGTAAAAAATAAGGCCAAAAGAATTGATGGAATAACGATTGACTTGTTTCAATTAACTGATGAAGTCCATGATTAATTCACCAGGCTGTATCAGGAAATTTGAAGGGCAACTGACTGGTCAGTGGATTGGAAGAGGTCCATATTTGTTCCCACTCCCAGAAAGCTCACTTGGCAGAATATGGAAAGTGTAAAGCAGTATCATTGATATCACATGCAAGTAAAAGATTGCTGAAGATCATTTAAAACAGCTATGAACACAACATAGATAGGGAAATGCCAGAAGTTCAATTAGGGTTTAGAAGAGGCCATGTCTCCAGGAATATTATTACTGATGTCAAATGTATCTTCACTGAAAGTATAGAATACCAGAAGAATGTCCACTTATGCTTTACTAACTATGCAAAAGTATTTGACTGTTATAACAAATGTTGGTTAATATTGAGAAGAATAGGAATACCAGAACAATTAATTGTGCTTATGTGAAAATTACCTCTACTTAATCCAGAAGACTATTGTGCAAACAGAGTAATGGAACACTGTTGTTGTTGTTAAGTACCATCGAGTCGTAGGCGACTCATAGCAACCCTATGAATGAAAGACCTGAACACTTTCATCCTTTCTCCAAGTTCATAGGGATTCTGAAGGCAAGCTATTTCGGAAGTGGATGCTACTCTTGCTTCCAAGTTTGTTTTAATTGAGGAGCTCCACCAAACACTGTTCACCATGGGTAACCATTATCTCATTTGACACATCAGTGTCACAGTGCTCAGCTTCACAGAAACCACGAGTTACTTCTGTACAGCAAGTGTACAGACCAGAGCTATACGACCTAGGAGGATGTTTGACCAAAAACAATTAAAAACAGGCTTGAGCAAGGATAAATATTGTACAAGACCATTATTGTAGAATGACTATAAGGATCCAGGAGGGGTGGGAGAGGCTGGAAGCAGAGGGGTGTGGATGTACCTGGGGAAGAAGGAATTAATCATTAGGTTGTACAATTTGATTTGATTGGGGTGGAGGGTGAGGGAAATGGAAAGAATTTCCTGGAATTTGTATTAGAATATTTTAAATAAACTAATAAAAAGAAACAAAACAGGAATGAGGGCCATGGATTAGTCACTGACCTTTGGCTTTGTAGCATCACTTTCTGTTTACTAGGCCAACTGACCTCTCTCATTGTTGTTGCTGTTAAGTGCCATCTAGTCATAGGTAACTCACAGCGACTATGCCATGCCATGGTTTAAAATTAAGAGGTTGTATTAAAATGTCAAGGTTGTATTCTTTCTCCATACCTATTTGATCTGTATGCTGTGCAAATTATTCCAGAAACTGGACACTATTAAAAAGAATGTAGCATCAGAATCAGAAGTAGACTAATCAATAACCTGTATTATGCAGATGACATAACCTTGTTTACTGAAAGTGAGGAACATTTACTGCACTTGTTGCAGAATATCAAAGAATGCATCGTTCAATATTGCATCTCAATCTTAAGAAAGCAAAGATTCTTACCACTTGACTGACAGGAAACATCATAATAGATGGAGAAACTGTCAACTTCATTGTACTTGGATCTACAATTAACACACTTGGTACCAATAGTCAGGACATTAGGAAATGTATTGCACTTGGAAAGTCTGCAATTAGGGACATTTCCAAATTATTGAGGAGAAATTATGTCAGGTTGAAGATTAAGGTACATATGATTTTAGCCACGGTCCTTCTGATCACTTGCTATACATCTAAGGGCTGGACAATGAATAAAGATGACAAAAGAATAGATGCTTTTGAGCTGTGGTGTTGGAAGGGAATACTGAACATCCCATGGATGGCAAAATAAATAAATAAATAAATAAAACCCAACAAATATGTCTTGGAGAAAGTGCAGCCAGAGTGCTCTTTGGAGACAAAAGATGATGAGACTTTGCCTCACATGCTTTGGGCATGTTGTTAGGAAAGGCTGTTTCTGGGAGAACAGAGGGTTGTCAAACTAGAGGAAGACTTTTATCCAGGTGAATTGACATTCTGACTTATGCAATGAGCATTAGTGTGTCAGGACGTGTAAGGTAGGACAAAATTCAGGCATATTTCATAGGGTCGCTATGGGTCATTCTTAATGACATTTAGCAATAACAACAATAAATCTCAGAATAGAAGAATTGGAAAACTAGTGTTATATTAGATGGAAGATTATAGACTTAGATTCTATTACAAACAATGTATTTGAATTTTGTAAATAACAATATAAAAATAAGCAATTTTTTTCTTCTTTATGAGTATAAAAATAATTATTTCCAGGGACCTTTATTATAGACTCATGAAAATTAAATCCTGGACAACTTCAATCTTTTCTCATTGTATCATGGTTACTGTTCCAAATGTGTGAAAATTTGTTTATGATGGATAATTTGCAATGAAGGCAACAGTCTTTGAACTTAATCAATGATGTTTGTTTTGTTTGGTCTTTTGTTGGTTTTTGTTGTGTTTTTTTGTTCAGCAAGTATGAAAACTTTCCTTGATTTATGACCAACAAACCAAAAACGCAGCCAATCATCCATGTTGTTGGAAGACTTGAATGTTGCTGTGACACATGACAGATTTCAGCAGAACTTTTAGACTAAAATGCACTAGAAGAAAGACCTGATGATCTACATCTGAAAATCAGCCAGTGAAAACTCAATGTATCACAATAACATGATCAAAATTATGTGTATGATGTAGGATCAAATAGTAGTTGTTCCATTGTGCATGGGGTCACTATGAGAAAACTGTAGCTAACCGTAATGTGGAGAAGATTGATCAATGTCAAATGAGACTAGTTTAACATTTAGAAATCAA
>NW_006400130.1:405344-407281 GCF_000299155.1 Elephantulus edwardii
TATTCATATTGGGTTTTTTTAAAATTTTCTGTTTAGGTTCCTGAAGGATATTGATTTATAGTGCTAGCCCACACCCCGATGACATTGCCAGAAAAAGAGTTTTGGGCACTGGTGCTGAAGGACACATTCTTCTCTCCTGGTTAGCCACCCTTTTGCATCAGCACCTGGCTTCAAATGGAAGACAAGAGGTATTAACCCATGAGAAGGCAATCCTGGAGTGGAAGTTTAAGAACAAGGACTTTTTCTCAGAATCTTCAGGGAAAAGAAGTTGTATATTACAGTTGTACTTAACAACTTTAAGTTGAAGTCATACTGGGTGCATCATAAGAGACTGACAGCAGCATGATAAGTTAAGAATCACAGAAATCTTGATGGCTTGAGACTTACGCCATCACATCAGGGGCTGGTCAATGGGAGACAGGTGTTGAATGCTGTAGGTAAAAGTAGGTAGGGATGGTGGTGGAGTAAGGAAAGGGTGGGTCAAAAAAAACCACCAAAAACAAACCAACAACATGTAGCAGGGGGTGGGGAGCAACATTGAATCTATTGGTCATTTTTATAACTAGGCAAATGGCTTTCATCTGCTGTTTTCTGTGGAATGCTTGTCTGTCAGATACTATTATATATATTTAAAAATTGAGACCAACTAGGAAGAAGGATTGCTCATCCGCTTCCAAAATGGCAGATCTTCAAAAACCCTATGTACAATAGAGCACAGTTAGACCATCGCTTGGATTAACAGACGTGGCAATTGAGGCTGAGATCTTAGACACACAGAGAAAGAGAAACACATTTAAACAGACACTAGTGATTGAAACGGAGAATGTGAGAAGCATGAATGTAGGAAAAATGGACATTGTTAAGAAAGAAATGGAACGCATAAATATTGACATACTAGGTACTGGAAAAAAGAGATGGCTTGCTTGGCATGGGACATTTTGAATCAGATGATCATATGATTTATTATGGCAGGGATAAAAAGGTGAGGAAAACATGGGGTTGGTTTCATAATTTAAAAAAGTCATTTCTAGATCAATCCTGAAATACAATGTGGTGAGCGACAGGATAATATCCATACGTATACAAGGAAGTCCAGTGAATACCATTATCATTCAAATATATGCACCAACAACTAGAGCCAAAGAGGAGGAAATGGAAGATATCTACCACTTTTGCAGTCAGAAATTGATCAAACATGTAATCAAGGTGCATTTGTTATAATGGGCAACTGGAACGCAAAAGTTGGGAACAGGGGAGAAGGATCAGTAGCTATAAAACACGGGCTCAGTGAGAGAAATGTGGCTGGAGATAGAATGATAGAGTCCTGCACATTCAATGATTTATTCATTGCAAATGCCATTTATAAGAAACAATCTCAGACTATACATATGGATCTCACCTGATGGTATGCCTAGGAATCAAATCGATTATATTTGTGGAAAGACTCGGTGGAGAAGCGCAATATCAGCAGTGAAAACAAGGCCAGGTCCTGATTGTGGGACAGAACACCCACTACTCATATGCAAGTTCAAGCTGAAGTTGAGGAAAATTAAATCAAGTCTATGGGAACCAAAATTTGACCTTAAGTCTGTCCCACTCAAATTTCAAAACCATCTCAGGAACAGGTTTGAGGCCTTGAGCACCAATGACATAGACAAAATGAGCTCTGGGAGAATATCAAGAAAATTATCCATGAAGAATGCAAAAAGATCATTATAAAGGAAGAAGAAGAAGAAGAAGAAGAAGAAGAAGAAGAAGAAGAAGAAGAAGAAGAAGAAGAAGAAGAAGAAGAAGAAGAAAAGATCAATATGGTTGTCAGATGAGACTCTGAGTATTGCATTAAAGCACTGAGAAGCCAAAGCTAAAGGAAGAAACCAAGAAATCAAAGAGCTGAACAGAAAATTTCAAAAAGCAACCCGTGACAACAAAGAAAGATA
>NW_006400130.1:408346-424582 GCF_000299155.1 Elephantulus edwardii
TATGGATGGTGAAGAGATTGAGATAGTTAACAGTTTTAGTTTACTTGGCTCCACAGTCAACACTCTTGGTAACAGCAGCCAGGAAATCAAGAGACGGATTGCATTGGGAAAGTCAGCTGTGAGGGACCTCTCAAGAGTACTGAAGAGCAACAACATCAGGCTGGAGATTAAGGTGCGCCTGATCCGGGCTATAGTTTTTGCAATTATGTGCTATTTATCAGAGAGTTGGACAGTGAATAGGGATGATAGAAAGAGAATTGATGCCTTTGCGTTTTGGTGCTGGAGAAGAGTGTTGAATATACCATGGATTGCTAGGAGAACAAACAGGTTTGTCCTGGAAAAGATGAAGCTGAAAGCTCCTTGGAGTCAAGGATTCTGAAGCTTCTTCTGACATAATTTGGGCATGCTGCAAGGATAGACTGGTCTTTGGAAAAGGACATCATGTTTAGCAGAGTAGAGGGGCGGCACAGGAGAGGTAGACCCTTCGATTAGATGGATCGATTCTGTGATTGGAGTGGTGGGAATGAATGTGCTTGAGATGGCTAGTTTTGCACAGGATAGGAGAGCATCTAGGGTTCTTGTAAGTAGGGTCGCTATGAGTGGCAAGCGACTTGATGGCACATAACAACAACATAGCTAGACTAAATGGTATGCTGCCTTTGTAAAGAATTTAACAGTGTTTATTCCTTTTGTCTTGTCCTAAAAAAGTTTTGAGTATTCCTCCGTTAAAAATTTGATAGATTATATCAATAAAAAATATAATAATGGTATCAGACAAATATAAAAATCTATGGATAAGTTTATCCACAGAATCAATGTTAAAGTGTTAATAAATACAGGAAGGAGAAAGATGAATATTAATAAACAGGTAACTTGGGTAAAAGAAAAGGCAATTAACAATAAGTAGTTTACTAGACATTGCAATTTATTAATCATGGTAATCAGTGTTAAACTTATGAAAGAAAATGTTTGTGACTTATTGTATTAAAAACCAATATACTTTGTAAACTTTCATGCAATTAAAATTTTAAAAAGTCTAAAATGTATTTCAAATTCTGGAGACTAAATATTCTCAAAAGACCTCATATTTTCATAAGTTAGACAATATTCTCCAAAACAGAAAATCATTTGTTGAAAACAATTCTAAATATTTTGAGTCACCAGTAGTTAAATAATTTTTATTATCCGTGCTGTTACCCTTGGAACCATCATAGGTCTCTATTGTAAACCTACACATATAATTCTTCAAAAAATTTTCTTTACTTTAATACATTCAAAATCTAATTGCTTCCCAGCAAATTCACTGTCTCTACCTGTACTTGATCATGTGCATTATTACAGTGAGCTCCTCTATGGTGGATGACAGTTTCTTCCAAAATAAAATTAAAAGTTTTATGTTAGTAGGCTAGCAGTTTCTAAACTCAAATCTTTTTACACTCTTCTTTGTTCATTTAATTTCTACTCCTCTGTGACGTAAAAAGACAAGGTAATGATAGGCAAAGTCAAATGGGGATTACTTTTATAAAACATAATTAATGGTAATGATTGCATGAAACACAATGTGAATAAAGAATAGTGTGAAACACAATGCATAACACTTTGTAAGCAAACCAATATAAAAGAAAAAATATAAAAGGCCAAACAGGATTACATCAATCTTTCACTGTCTGTTCCTTCATCTTGAAATGTCCTTGTTCTAATTATCTGTGTCATTCATTCACTCAACTCTTTCAGCCTCCTCTTAAACACATTTTTTTTCAAATGGATCCAACCATGAATATTCCATTCAAATTACACCTTATTCAGAAACTCTCAGACTACTCATGATCAAAGAACCATGAATAGAGCATGTCCTGAGGCCCTAAAGCCTCTTCTCTAAGAAATTTCTAGAAATAGAGGAAGATTAATGCTACAGAACATATAAATCACAAAGAACATCTGGCCCAAACATGTTGAAAGGAGACATAACGTTCCTTAATGCTAACAGAGAGATAAAGCTTTCCTTTGGGGGGAGGGGGGAGGGAACAACAAAAAACAAAAAACAAACAAAAAAAACTCAAAACCAAAACTCAATAAATCTCTTTGCTATTTGATTGAAACGGACTAGTGGCTGACATTCCAGTGGGTTTTCAGACACTGAAAATTGCAAGGGAGGAGAATGCCCATCTTTCTTTCGTGAAACTACTGGTGAACTTGAACCATCGGAGACACCACGTTTAGATCATTTAGGTTAATAACACAACTCTCTCAGACACCCACTCAGACACCAAGACTGCTCAGAATAGAATCTTCTAGCCTCTAAAATAAAGAAAATGGATTGCTAATGCTCTATCTTTCTGTATTTCTGATATAATAGTACTAGATAACTAATATTATTTTAACTGATTTTAAGATAAAATTAGATGAATATGTAAAAACATAAATATTACCTAAACCTCATTTGTGAGTATCTCTCTGGAGGGTATTGGAAAAATTTGGCATTATATGACCTAATAGAAAGCTGATTTTCTTACAGCCAAGAAGAATGAAATTTCACTCGCTCCATTTTATATTATTATGAGAAATAGAACTTCAAAGTCTAATGTTAGTTAAGCAAATACTACTACTACACTACTCTAAAATGGAAATCGTTTTACACGCTCAGTTGCTACTTGCAAGCTAGGATTTTTAGTTATCCCAGAGATATCTATAAAAAAGACCAGAAACTTCCTTTTAAAATTCAGCCATTAGGAACCTCCAAGACATTTTTGCTTAGTTTATCACAGTTGTCAGGTTTATCAAAGTTTTGCTCTGATACATTTTGCATTACCAATAGTTGGAATGACCTCAGTAACAACTGGCTTTAAGAAAGGTATAAATAAATCTTAGGTGTAGTCACAGAAACTTCAGATGTCAGAATGTTCTGTTATTTCTTCAATAATTTTGATCTGCCATATATCTGATTTCAACTTAAAGCTCTCTAAGAATCAAAGAATTATTTTACTTTGTGAAATAAAAATGAGAATAGCATCAAATTTAATTGTAGAAGTTAAATTTACTTACATTGTTGCTGTGTTCTGGAGAGTTGATTGAGACTAAACAGCTTTGTCCTTGCCCTATCCTGAACAAATCTCAGTGGCTCCAACACACCTATCCCTATTATCTCAGTTACTGTGTTAATTCACGTATTTCTGTATATTCCTCTCTTGCACTATCCCTCCACCCTTCAAGCAGGATGTTCTTCACCAAGGACTGGATCCTCATGGAATCATTCCCAAAGAATATAGGACAGAGCTTCAAAATCCTTGCCTTTAAGAATACCTAGCTTCATAGTTTCCAGGACAGACCTTTTTCTCCTTTTAGAAGACCATGGAAAGTTCAACACTCTTCTCCAGCACAACAACTCAAATATATATATATATATTTTCTGTCATCAGTAGTTATTGTCCAGTTTTCTAATGCATAGCAAGTAATTGTGAAGATCATGGCCTGGATTAGGAGTACCTTAGTCTCTAGACTGAGGTCATTGTTTTTATACACTCTGGAGATGTCCTTGATAAGAGATTTTTAAAATGCAATTTATCTATTGATTTCATGACTGCTGGTGCCAGGGATGTTGACTGTAGAACTGAGTAAACTGAAATTGTTAACACTCTCAATCTCTTCCATATTAGTCATGATGTTGTCCATTGGCCTAGTGGTGAGAATCTTTGTTTTCTTGATATTGAGCTTCACTTCATGTTGGAGATTGCAGTCTTTCATCTTCTGAAGCAAATATTTCCGGTCCTTCTCAGTTTCAGCAAGCAAGGTTGTATCATCTGCATAGAGCAGTTTGTCTTCTTCTAATCCTGATAATTTCTCCTTATAGAATCCAGCTTTCAAAAAATATACCTTTCACACATAGATTAAAAAAAGTGTGGAGAGAAATGACACATCCCTGAGGCATTCCATTCTTAATTTTGAACCACGCATTGTTTCCTTGCTTTGTTCTGAGGATTGCTTCCTAGTCCAAGTGTAAATTTCACTCAAGCACAATCAAAAATTCTATAATTTTTCTTCTCTTCAAGGTTAGCCACAATTTGTTGTGATCCACACAGTAGAATGTCTTTGAATAGTCGATGAAACACAGAAAGACACTCCTCTGGTTCTCTCAGATATCAGCCATTGTTCATCTGACATTGGTTATAATGTCCCTAGTGCATGGCCTTTTCTAAACCCAGCTTGCTCTTCTGGTAGTTCTCTGTCTGTTCATTTTGGATAATCTTCAGCAGGATTTTGTTTGTGCGTAAAATTAGTGATATTGTTTGATAATTTCCACATTCTTTGGAATCCTCCTTTTCAAATGGTAATAAATATGGATCTCTTTCAATCATTTAGCCAGCTAGTTGTCCTCCATATTTCTTGACACAGCCTGGTGAGAATATCCAGAGTGCTTCATCTGTTTGTTGAAATATGTCAATTGATATTCCATCAATTCCTGGGGCAATGGGTTTTTTGTTTGTTTTTAAATCCTTCATAATAGCTTGAACTTCTTCCAATATCACCATTGTTTCTGAATCATAAGTTGTGGATTAGTAAAAAATTATGCAAAAGACTAAAGTTAGTCAAATTTTCTTTTCCACTCTTGTATTGCAAAAAAAATTACAGCAAATATCCACACATATATACAAAATACACATGATGTAAAAGGGACATATAAAATAACTTAATTAACAGATTTTATCTTTTAAAAGATTTAGTTTTTAATTAATATCTTTTTAATGAATAAAAATTTCTTTTTTCAAAGGATTTTATCTTCAAAATTGAACTGAGATGTTTAATGTCAAATACTCATTTGAGTTGAGAAAGCAAAATACATCTGTATATAGCTTGATAGCTTACATAATAATTTTCTCATTCTGATATGCAGAAAAATATTTTGTTAGAAATAGAGTTAAATTTGTTATTTTTTGTATACTTTGTTGTTACTAATTGTCAATGAATTAATTTTTGCGCACATAGAAACACATGTGAGAAAGTAGAACTATATTATACAGGAACCCTGGTGAAGTGGAAGTGAAGTGTTCCCCTGTTAACTAAAAGTCTGTCTTCAAAACTATGCTCCTGTGAAAAGTACAGCTTCTGTAACCTTATAGAGCAGTTCTACTCTACTGTGATGAGTCAAAATAGACTTAACAGTGATAAATTAATCTTACAGGAGTAAGTCACCAGATCTCATTGCTGTGGAGATTTTGAGGATGCCTAAACTACCACTCTTCTAAAAAGTTTATCATTTAGCCATTGTACTAGAGTTTAGCCCCAAGAGATACTATGATGGAGAATGGTACTTTTCAGATAACCTATAAAGCAAAACAGAATTTACTCAGTAAGATCCCAGTGCAGTATTCTTAATGGAAACAGACTATCACATCTTTCTCCTGAGAAGTGATGGTGTGTTCAAATGGTTGACCTTTTGGTTAACAATCTAGTATTTAACTATACCACCATCAGAACTCCTTTACCACTACTTCGCTCCCTTAGATTTATTTTGCTGTCATTGTATTGTTCTTAGCAACTTCAAAACAGGGAAAAATAATTTATCAATTTGGAGAGAGAATAAGACTTTCCTCAGCACAATCAATGTTCATTTTTTCCCCCTTTTGGTATGTAGGACATTATTTTTAAATGTTACAATATAAGGCAACAAAATTTTTATCGGTATACATACCTAATATTTCAGCACTTCGCGGGTAAATAAAATATCGATAAAATAAGTTTAATAAATTTTCACAAGATATAGAAAAGAACTAGATCAGCTATAATTTCCCACTGGGCTTAAAAAGGTATGAAATTAAGGACAAAAGGAAAAAAAAACACTGAAAGAAATGTTTCCACTATGGATGGTTTTATTGCATTAGAAGATTTCATTTCAAATGGTTTCCATGATATTTCAAGCTTGTTTCTTCATAATTCTCTTTCTTCCAGACTCATAATGATTGTGCATAAATGCTTCTCTGAGTGAAGAGCTACCCTCTAAGTTCTTGCATTATGTGATAGGTGACATTAAATGCGGTCAAGTTGAGTATGTATGACTCATTGTGACCCTGTGAACAACAGATCCAAGCTGTGCCCTAATATGCACCATCCTTTTCATTCTCAAATTTGAGTCCATTCCCACAGACAATATATCAATTCATCTTACTTGAGATCTTCCTCTCCTTTGCTGAACTCTCCACGTTCCCAAGTATAATTCCCCATCTCACCTCAAGGAATAACCTCTCATGTCTAAAATATGTGAGACAAAGTTCACTGTCTTTGGCTTCACAGAAAGTTCTGGTTTTGCTTCCTCTACGACATACCTATTTGTTCTTTTGATAGTTCAAGGAATACTCAGTACTCTTCTCCAACACCACAACTCAAATACATCCATTCTTATCCCGTCATCTTTATTCATTGCTCAGCTTTCAGATGCATATCAGGTGATTTTAAAAACTGTGCCTTGAGTCTGTTGCACCTTGGCCTTTAAATTGACATCTTTGTTTTTCAAGACTTTCAGGAGCGACAGCAGACTTTTCCAATGGTGTATGTCTCCCAATATCCTGTCTTCTGTAACAAAGGATGCTCACTGTGCATTCAAACAAGATGACATAGTTGACAATTTCAAAGATATTTGCTATTGATAGCATGGTGAAGATTTTTGTTTTCTTGATGTTAAGATGTAATCCATATTCAAGGCTGAAGTTCTTGATCCTCTGCAGCAAGTGTTTAAGGCTTTTCCTCATTTTCAGAAAGCAAGATTGTGCATCTGCATCATGAAAGCTGATGAGCCTTCCTCCAACCTCTTCTTTATAAAATTAAGTTTCTCAATGCATTTGCTTAACATATAGATTACATAGGAATAGAGACAGAATAAAATCCTAATACACAGCTTTCCTAATTTTAAACCAGGCAGTGTTCCCTTTTTCTGTCCAGACAATAGCTTTTTGGTTTAGGTGTAGATTCCATATAAGCATAAGCAAATGTCATAGAATTCCTATTTTTTCAATATTTATTATGACCCACAAAATCAAATAAGTGTTTGTATAGTAAACAAAACATAGATAAAACTTTTTCTGATATGCTTTGCTTTCAGTTAAGATCCATCTTGGCCTTTTCTAAACCCAGCTTGAATTTCTGAAAATTCTCTATCAAGCTGTTCTAATTATTTTTGGATCATCTTTAAAAATATTTTACTTGCATGTTATAATTTTATTGTCCAATAATTTCCATATTCCGTTGGATCATCTATATCTATAATGGGAATGGGAACCAAATACTAATTCTAGAACATTTTACTAAATATTGACGCAATGCTGATTCTAGTCCTTGTTTGTCATTATACTATGAAGAAACAAGCATTTTCTATTCAGAGATTCTGGATCTTGTCAAATATGATGATTTTATAAAAATTATCAGAGTTAGACTTTATCAATAGGTAGCTAGAACAAAACGTGTGTGGATGTGTGAAGAAAGGGCAAAAAATACTTGAAGTTAATACCTCTTATTAGTTAATTGAAAAAGTTTAGAAAAGTCAGCAGTTTGAACCTACCCAGGGATGCTCGGCAAGAAAGTCCTAATTAACTGCTCCCATCAACTGAGGAGGACCTGAAGCACTTTCTGCAGAAGGTCAAGGACTATAGTCTTCAATAAAGATTGAAGCTCAACATCAAGAATACAATTATTCTTATTAATGGGCCAATTGACAGCATCATGATGTATGGAGAAGAGACTGAGGTTGTTAACTTGGATCCAAAATCAACACTTTTGGCACCAACAGTCAGGAAATCAAAAGTCAAGTTGTGTTAAGAAAGTCTGTTTGAGGGACCTCTACAGAGTACTGAAAAGCAATGAAATCAGAAAAGAGACTAAGGTGCAGCTGACCCAGGCCATGTTCTCCACAGTTATTTGCTATGCATCAGAGAGCTAGACAATGACTAAGGGTAGCAGAAGAAGAATCAATGTCTTTGAGTTGTGGTGCTGGAGAAGAGCCTTAAGCATACCATGGATCACCAAGAAAATAAATAAGTCTGTCTTGGAGAGGGTGAAACCATGTTTCTTCTTGGAGGCTAGAATTTTGAAGTTTTTTCTCGTATATGGCCAGGAGGGACCAATTTTTGGAGAAAGACATCATGCTTGGAAGGGTGGAGTAAAAGCACAGGAGAGGAAGACCCTGGATGAGATGGCTTGATACAGTAACTAGAGCAATGTAGTTGCATGCTGGAATCAATGAAACTTGCTTAGGGCAAGGAAGGCTTCAGAGATACTGTACATAGGGTTGCTATGGGTCACAGGTGACTCAATGGCACATAACAAGAACAACAACAAAAACAACATCATTTCCCTCATATCTCTTATCCTGTGTGATGGATATAGTTTTGTAATTCAAAAAATTATATTGAACAGACAATATTTTAACTCTGAACACTAGCTTAAATATGTAGAAAGGAAGATGGGAGTGCAGTTTAGATGATATTATATTCACAATTTATTTATTCATACACAAATAACTTTGTGATCTCTGGTGTTCTGGTGGTAATGAGTTGCACTGTCAACCCTAAGAAAGTTCAAATCCACCAGTCACTCCACAGGAAAAAGTTGGAAAATCTCTGGTGCAATTTATAGGTTTTGCAAACCTGCCGAAAGATCATCTGTGAGTTAGCTCCTACTCATTGACTTATATGTTATATCAATTGTTATATTGTTATATCAATATTTTAGTCATCGAGTGTCACTCTAAGAGAAGTACAAGTTGTCATTATGTATTTAGAGTTTACTATGATTCATAATGACCCTGTCAGAATTCTGTCCTATTCTGTGTCATCCTCAACATTCTTGAAATACTCAAACACATTGCTATAGTAATTTTGCTGACCAGCCTTGATTAGTGTCTTTATCTCTTTCACTGACCTTTAACCTTCAATGCATGATGTATTTTCATAAGGACAAGATTCTTCTAACAACATGTTCAAAGTATATGAGATTAAGTTTTATTATCCTCACTTTTTTTAATAATTTTTAAAATTTTTTATATTACTCTGATTTATTGCTCAGGGCTCCTATGGCTTTTTTTTTTGTCCCAAGAGGGTGTCAGCAGATGGGACTTGCCAGATGAATTGAGGGTCTCTGGTCCAGAGTCCACCAGCATTTGGACGTGCTGGACTTTTAAAATATTAAAATGTTTGGCCATGCCTGCAGGCTAAAGATTAGTGTGTTATGAATCTCGGTTCAAGCTGGACATCAGGATGACTTTAGGATATTAATTGATTTTGGATGAACACTATTTTGAGTGGTACAGCAGAGGTCTGTGTATTTGCTCTAATGAAATAACTAAAATTGCTGTGATGATGGGCAAGTGGGCCATAGGTGTGTCAAACACCATACTTGGCTACCCATGATGGGCAGAGTTTGTTGGAGCTCCCAGATTGATTTGAAGCAGGACTGGCATCCATTTCTTAAACTACATATCTTTGGAAAGTCTAAAAACTTGGAGAAATGATAATAGTTATAGAAAGGCTTCAGGCATTTGTTCATCTTCTGTTTATATATGTATCCTTTCCTCATGTATACTCAGTCTATATGGTGGACAAATGATTAAATAAGCTAGAGTCTGTAAAGAAACATGGGGCATCAGAATAGAAGGAGATTGAAGAAGCAGAGGAATACTTCCATATAGGAATTATTGAGTGGTGAGAGGCAATGAGAATGCATGATTATTGAGGAATTTGGAATGATAAAGTCATGGAGTTTGAACCATGCTTTGGTTCTTAAAATTTGGTAGGGCCTGAGGGCTTGTTTTTAATCATTTTTTTTCAAACATTCTTCTAGGTCATATAACCCTAGTCTGTCCACTTGTTGTACAGAGGTAACTCATGGTTGCTGTGAAGCTGAGCACTGTGACACTGATGTGTCAAATGTGATGATGGTTACCCATAATGGACAATGTTTGGTGGAGCTCGAGATTAAAACAAGCTTGGAAACAGGAGTAGCATCCACTTTGGAAATAGATTGTCTCTGGAAACACTGTGAACCTGGAGACAGGATGAAAGTTATACTAGTATTCAGGTCTTTCATTCATAGGGTTGCTATGAGTCACCTACAACTTGATAACACTTAATGATGACAACTGATTTATTTACAAAGTTTGAATACAATGTTTTTTACAAAAGTTCTTCCAATTTCCTTCACCCAACCCACTGATGGAATTGGGCAACACTGTGATTAACACTCTACCCCACTATCCTCACTCACCACTCTATTTTCACCTTCCCCTCTGCCTTGGATCCTCATAAACATTCTACAATAGTGGTTTCATACAGTATTTGTCTTTGTGGGATTAAATTAGTTCACTCAGCAAAATGCTCTCCAGTCCCTCCCACGTTAGGTAGTAATTTACAAAATGATCACTCCTGTGTGCTGTGTAGTATTCCATTGTATGAATATACCACAACTTCTCAAGCCATTCATTTGTGGTTGAACATCTGGGCTGTTTCCATGTTCTTATGATGGTGAATAAGGAACATTGTAAAAGTTTCTGTTTGAGCCTCAGTTCTCATTTTTTGGAGGTATATTCCAAGCAATGGAATAGCTGGCTCATACGGAATTTCTATGTTCAGCTTTTTGAAGAAGCACCAAACTGACTTCCAGAGTTGTACCATTTTATAATACCACAAACAATGTAATAGAGTTCCTATATCACCACATTCTCTCCAACATTTATTACTTGCTGTGCTGTTAAACTTTGCCACTGCTGCTGGAGTGAGATGGTATATCATTGTGGTTTTTATTTGCAACTCTCTTATTAACAGTGATTTGGAGCATTTCTTCATGTCTGTTGTTCATTTGAATTTCTTCCTTTGTGAAAATAGTTTCCACCTCTTTTGCTCATTTTTTAATTGGGTTATCAAACTTCTTATGGAGACCCAGAAGTATTCTAGAAACTTTTGTATGAGACTATATTCTGGGAGGATGTTGCCAAATGTTTGCTCCAAGTTAGTAGGTTTTCTTTTCACCATGCTGGAAAAAGTTCTTTATGAACACAGGGATTTAATCTTTAGAAGGTCCCATTTATTAATTTTATCCCTTCAGATTCTACATTTAAGGCTGTATTTGATAATTTCTTTATACCAAAGACAAGAGCCTCTAAACTTGATCCCAGTTTGTCTCACATGAACTTTATGGGTTTGGGGTTTACTCCCAAGTCTCTTATATCACATTGACGTGATTTTTGTGCATGGTGTGAGAGGTGGATCCTGTTTCAGCTTTCTTCAAGCAATCCAGTTTTGGATTGCAGTCCATCCATTCACATTAAATGTGATTATTGTCAGGCCAGGTTTTACCTTTTCCATTTTATTATGTTTCTTTTTTTCCTGTTGCTTCTGGATACTATGGCCCATCCACTCTCTTTTGGCATCTCTGTGTGAAGGACTTCACTTACAACTTCTTGTATTTTTGGTCTTGTTTTCAGAAATTCCTCAAGTTCTTTCTTTTCTGAAAAGTGTCTAATTTCTCCTTATATTTGACGGAGAGCTTTGTTCGGTATGGGATCCTTGGCTGGCAATTCTTTCTTTGAACTTTCTTTATATGCCACCCTTTTGTGCTCTAGTTTACATAATGTCTGCTGAGAAATCAGAACGAAATCTAATTGTTTCCCCTTTATAGGTGACTCTATTTTTCTTATGCTGCTTTTAGTATTCTTTTTTTTAATCTCTTAATTTGGAGAATTTGATTAGGATTTAGGTGTATTGATTTGGTTTCTTTGAGGCGTAACCTAGTCTATTTGTTGTTCACTGTGCTTCCTGAATGTGAATTTCCTCATTCTTCAAAATACCTGGAAATTTTCTTCTATTGCTTCTTCCCCAGTTTTTCTCAATGATTCCTCTAACTCTCCCATGTTGAAGAATTCCAATTATATGTATGTTGTTTCTTTTAATGTCATTCCATATGATTCACATGCTTCTTTCATTTTCTTTATATCTCATCTCTAATTTTTTTTTCTTGTATATTTCCAGTGAGGCTCTTGTCATCCAGCTAACTGACTCTGTTCCGTCTCTTCAGTTCTCCTTTTTTTGTACTACCAGTGTGTTGTACACTTCTGCCAATTGGATCTTCATATTCTGGATTTCATTTTCATGCTTTTCTGTTATTTCCAAGATTATGTTGTCAGTACTCTCTCTGTGTTGAGATGAATTTTTAAGTTCCTCTACCTCTTTTTCTCTACTATTAATTTTTTCTTGGATCTTTCGCTTTTTCTTCCATAGCTGTCCACATTGCTCTTATCACTATATTTCTTCTGGGTTCTTGTTTCTGGGGTATTAGCTCTCTTAATGATTTCCATTACTTCTTCTATCATTTGTATCTTCTTCTCTTGTTGTTTTTGTTGTATGTGCCATTGAGTTGGCTGCAACTCATAGTGACCCTGTGTACAACAGCCCTAAACCCAGCTCTATCCTGTGTCAATCTTTTTGTCTCTGACACACCTACGCCCATTACACCAGCCACTAAATCTATCCATCTCATCAAGGAATGTCCTCTCTTGCCCTGTCCCTCCACCCTCCCAGGCATGGTGTCTTTCTCCAAGGACTGGTCCTGCCTTTCAACATGTTCAAATTATGCCAGACAAAGCTTCAGAATCCTTGCCTCCAAGGGGCAGCCTGGTCCCACCCTCTCTAGGACAAACCTGTTTCTTATCATAGCAGTCCATGGTATATCCAATATTCTTCTCCTGTAGCTGTTCAGAGAACTTGACATCAACATATTCCCTCTGCTTTTTTTAGAAGAATGGTTATTTTATTTTTTTCATAATGACAGAGGCAGATTACTACTTTCTTGACATTATCTGAATCTTTTCTTAATAGATGATAGATTATTGTAATTATATAGTGACTCAGAGTATAGCAATACATTTTGATGGACCTATATATTTGTGCTTCCCTTCCACATGATGTAACTGGCAGCAGTGTTTCACCCAAAGTTATCTGAAAGACAAAACAAGAAAGTCTGTTCCCTTTCTGTTTAAACTTAAGTGATCCCACTTTGTGTAGCTAGACACAAAGTGTCACCCAAAGTACCTGTGATACTGAGGCTTCTGCAGCTAGAGAGTAGGGACATCAGCTGGGTGCTCTCCAGGCAGTGGGGACAGATTTCTAGTTCTCTTTGGGAGATAGTGCTATGGGCCACTCTGAAATTGTAGTCCCTCAACCCCACAGGTACTGGTTCTCTCATTGTTGAGGGTGTGAATATCCTTGGGCTGGGCCACAGGCTTTAGCAGGCACAGGGAAAATGTTGGCTAGAAGATGCTCCTGAGCCAGCCATGCAACACAGGCCTTGGCGTCTTATAGCAGTGTGATCATACGATCCTCTAGGAAGAGGAGTGTGTATCATGAGAGGAGTGTGTCTCCAAGAAAATATTTTTGGTTTAAGAGTAAAATATTATCTCACAGTAATAATTTTAGTGCACCTTTTGTGGCTCCTTAAAGTCTGAAGTCTATATGAATTTTAAACTCTGTTATACACTTTGTCTTTTTCCATAAAGATTCTTTTATAGAATCTTTGATCAAAATGCTTATGTTTAGTAATGGTAGCCAGATTTATCCAGTTCATATCTAATGGCAAAGGAAGTAGTTGTTCATAGAAACAATTAGTCACATAATCCATGTTCTCTTTATACACTTGACTCCTCTTTTTCTGTTGCTTCTAGAAAATAGGTACCAGTTATAACGTCTAGTTTGACTTCTTTCAAGCTTTTCAGATACTATGCACCAAGTAATAAGCCAGAAAGTAGAATTGAAACATTAAATACATTATTAAGCCACTTCTGCCAAGCTTTTCAGACACTATGCACTAAGCAATAAACCAGGAAGTAGAATTGAAACAGTAAATACATTATTAAGCCAATTAATTTGAATCATCCATGAAGCTATTATTCTAAATGTCCAAACCAATAATTAGCCAAATTCCATGGCATTTTATTTTATATAATCAATCTTAGTAGCTGCTCTTTCTTTTTGTTATTATAAATACTTTTATTACACAACTTTCTCTTGTTTAAATTTTAAGAGGAGTTCAGCTTACTGAAAGCAATTTTTACACATTAGTTGTTCAGTCATACTTTAAACCAGTCCAATTTTCCATCACAATTAACAGTCTTTGCCTCCTCCTTTCCAGCCTGTGCTAACTACCAATAAGCTTTGTTCTCTATATATTTATTATAATTTTATATAATATAAACATTTAGAGAACATTCTCTTTGGTTGTTAGCCAATTAAAACTCTCAGACAAGATGCATTTCACATTCTCTACACATGAACTACACATTACAGAGAAACTTTCTGATCCATCCATTATAGAGGCTGTCTCAATTTTCTTTGCTGATGAATAAACACATGCATGCGTAATTTAATCTGAAGTCACTTTCTGAACCTGGTGAAAGTTCTTCCACATCTGTTGTCAGAGTTAAGGAATCACGTGGCACCAAGAAAAAGGGACTGAACATAGGCATGTATTTATGGCTCAGATAGAATTTTTATAGTTTATTCAAATTAATAATAAATCTTTAAAAGTCATATGGTCAAAATAACCTATATTTAATTTAAAAGTATTCTACTAGACCAGGATGCTGCTCTAGGAAGAGGGATTCCAGAGTGGACAGAGGGTAAATTTTTCAGTGAGGCTTATTTTTATGCCTGTTTTATACTTAAGTAAATTGGAATGTAGGGATCAGATAATACTCCAACTGCTTCTTTTTAAGATGTCTTGTGCCTCCTCTGCTACTCTAGGACAGTAATAAGCACTTTCTTCTCCCTAGGGTTATATATAAACACAAAACAAAAGAGCATTAACCTAAGTAATGTAAGACTATTGTGTGTCCCTTTTAGGGTTTATGGTCACCACGGGTGTTTTCTTTCCTTGGTGACATCAGATTGATCTCTAAAATTTTATTGAGTTTGTTTTTAAATATGGGATTCTGAAGGTTAAACCAGTTCCCAAAGACCACCAAGTATGTTACTGTTATTCAGCAAAGTAGTTTCTTGTCCCCTGCCCTTAATTAGGCTATATTGAATGCAATGAAAACATATTTTTCTCCTGAATAAACTTGTATTTCAATCCACACAGCCATCATCTTCCATGATATTTTTATAGATAATAATATGTATAGATGCAGTATGTCACTACACTAGTGTTTTTAATTACTTATGGAGAATAATTTATATAGGAGAATAACTAATAATTAAATTGTAAGGTTTTTTAAATTATTTTTCATAATGTTTTGTTATAACCAAGGAAAGAAGATAGTGAAATGATATGAGTACTGGGTTGATAGTCTAAAAATCACTAGGTCAAACTCATTAGCCACTCTGTAGATGGGAAGTTTGCTGTCATAGAATTTACAACCTCAGAATCTCTCTAGGGAATTTTTACTCTGTCCTATAAGATCACTGTTAGTCTGAATTACTAGATAGTATTGGGCTAATTTTAGCCAATCTTATAGATTTAAAGACAAGAATAACAATAAGAAGAGGAAAATGCAATCCAACTATTGTGAAGAAACATGTTCATTGGTTATGGAGAGATAGCATGTTATGTTGTTATTATGAACTGACAAGTTCTAGTCAACTCAAAGCTAACTTTCTCCAGTGGATTTTCAGTAAATCACATGGCAAGTGATTGTTCATATTTTCCCCTTTAGAAAAGCTTGTGGATTTGAACAGTATGCCTTTGTATTTACAGCACAGTTCCTTAACACTAAGCCACCAGATCTCCTTAGAAAGGCATATAGTAGTCCCAATCACTCATTACCACAATGGACTGTGTGAACTATGCACCCAAGAAGGTAATATTCACTTAGTGACCGTTCTAAACACTATGTGAAACAAAGAGTTAATATGCTTGGTTGATAAATGAATGGCTAAAGGCTTGATTTCAGCCAGTTGTGCCTGACCTCATGATTTCCTTCCGCAAAAAAAAAAATCAACCACTGAAATGTCTATAGAGCATATTTCTACTCTGACCTCCGTAAGTGAGAGTTAATTCAATTGCAGCTGCTTGTTAAATACTTGCAATTTCTTGATTATTCTGACATCACACATGGAAATCTCTCGCTCTCACATGGGGGAACGTTACTCATAGCCTCATTTCATAAGGAGGAACAGCTCAGGAAACATACTGATCACTATAAAAGAGATTAAATGTGAGGAAAAATATTGTTATTCAGTTGCTTTAAAGATCCCATGAAATGTGAAC
>NW_006400130.1:424808-430435 GCF_000299155.1 Elephantulus edwardii
GATAAAAATAATGCCCTAAAATATAATACTTTTAGACTATTCTCTCCCCCACAGACTTCAATGTCGTAAACATATTTCATCCAGTTTTTCTCAGTCTTACCCCCACCCCAATGGTGGGGGTGAATAAATTTTTTAAGAACAATGAATTATGTTTCTTGACTTGATGGTCTTATAATGTTTTGACATATTATCAAATCCAATTAAGTGTCTACATTTATATCAACAGTTCAGCATATTTGCATAGTTTACTAGTACTCATTAGGCACTAATGATGACACTCATTAAAGGAGTTGAGGCAAGCTGCTTAATATGGTTATTCCAATTCACTTGTCAGTGATAAGAATGATTTGACATCTCTTTAAATTTTGTCACTTGAAATCTTATTAAGGTTTTTATTGTCATACTTATGAATTATGAAACATTTAGTTTCTCTTCTCTATAAGTACCAAAGCCATATCTTTTTCTGTTTTTCGATCTTTTTTTCTTCTGTATTTGTAACTATTATTTTCTCTCTTCATTTATTATGTGGTTCCATCAGAATATAAAAATATTTGAAATGTCTGTCATTAAAGCACTAATATATAATACTGGATATAAAAAAATCCACCAAGTGGCAAATATTTATATTTTTTTTAAAAAAATAACTAGATTAAGTGGTATGGAGCATCCTCTGAAAAATAGCAGCTATACTTTTTTATATTAGATTATGCCTTTTATATTGGACTTTATCAAAAGTAAAATGTCTACTTTTGCCTACTGGCATCTGACAGCTGATTATTAATGTATAATTATTAAAGTTTAAGAGATAATTTAAGAGATATATCTACACACACTTATAAACAATTTTTCTTCAGTAAAATGTCAAAATATTTGAGCCAATTAGCAAGTTCTAAATAATATTTAGAGGGAGGCATTGTGGTTTTGTGGGCATTGGGCTGCCTACCCAATCTTATACAGTTAGAATACATTATTAGCTGCTCCATGGAAAAAAAGATGGACCGTCAATGCTTATAAAATTACTACCTCTGAACACCTGTTAGAAGGTCAGCTATGACTTAGTTTCAACTCAATGGTATATAAAATGAGTAAAATAATACTAATTCTAAGCAAATATATGCAATGGAAAGAGTAAATTAAAAAGACAATATTTTGGATGTTGTTACTGTTATATGCCATTGAGTCACCTGTGACTCCTAACAGCATTATGAATAATAACTCTGAACCCTGTCCTATCCTAAGTCAGTCTCACTGACTCCCACACATCTACCTCCAAAACTCAATTACTTTGTCAATACATCTCATTGAGGGGCTTCTTCTCTTGTGCTGTCCCTTTACCCTTCCAAGCATGATGACCTTCTCCAAGAACTAGTCCCTCCTGGCCAAGTGCCCAAAGTACATGAGATAGAGCTTCAAAATTCTAGCCTCCAAAGAGAAACATGGTCTCTCCCTCTCCAATACAGACCTACTTGTTCTCCTGGAAGTTCACAGTATGTTCAATACTCTTCTCCAGCACCACCTTTCAATAGCATCAATTCTTCTTATGTCTTCTTTAGTTATTGTCTAGCTCTCTGATGCATAGCAAGTAATTGTGAAGATCATGGCCTGGATCAGGTACACCTTAGTTCCTAGATTTACATAATTACTCTTTAGCACTTTGGAGAAGTTCCTGACACCAGACTTCATAATGCAATTTGTCTTTTGAGTACAACTGTCAGCAGAACTACATCGTTTACAGAGTTTTAGGGGAGAATCCATTTCCTTGCATTTTGTAGATTCTAGATTCTATTCAGGGAGCTCAGGTGTATTAGTCCATCTGGATTTGAGCAGATAACCCAAAGGCCGTCCCTCTTTGGTCATTCAAATCTACTTATGGTTCCTTGAGATAAAGAAGAACAATTTTATCCTGTGCAACGTAAAATCTCGGAAACTTACAAGAGAGTCAGTTATGAGACACTTCCAACTTGAGAGCAATGAGAGGGTGAGGTAAAGAGAAAGAGACAGAGACAGAGAGAATCTTTTCCCATTCCTTGGCTCTTGGGTCCTCTAATACTTCCATCTTTAAAGTTAGGAAAATTCTGATGTTTTTTTCTGTTTTCACGTTTTTCTGTTATTATAGTCAGAGAAGATTCTTAATTTTTATAAATTAAAGTAAAAATTTATAATAACATTCTTATTTAAGATCTTTACTTTAATCACATCTGTCAAATATCCTGGTTCTTGGCTTTGGGGTGCAGATCTCTTTGGGAACCACTATTATGCCTACCACATAAGGTATTTTATCTGTACAAATATTTTGTCTTTATTTGGTGTTTAAATTCGTGTTTACCTGTTGGTCACCATGGGCAAAGATTTTTGTTAGATTATATAAAACTCCCTCTTGTTGTAAAGATTTGGAGATACAGTATTTTTAAAATCTCAAAACTTTAGAAGGAAGTGTGTAAGGGTGCTCAATTCCATAATTAATGTGCTGAAAAAACTCTATTTTCTTCCTAAAATTATAGCTAAAACATTAAAAATAGGCATTTACATTATATACAATATTCTCTCTCATCCTGAGCACAGATTGAAAATACAAGCAATCTTCTGATTCTAATTCTTCATATAGCTGAACTTCAATGAGGACATACTCCCCATCATGCTGTATTTTGAAGTGCTAACTACATGCAATGATGGTGTATCCTTTTATTTCAGCCTGCCTGCATGCATAAAAATAACTTATATAATATGTATAGTAGCATTGAAAAATGGGCAAATTTTGCAACTTATCCTCAGAGGTAAGAGCAACTAGATGAGCAAGTGCTTCTGAGTACTGTTACAACTAAAAATGTTAATTGAACATATACTTTGAATATGTAATTTTTCTCTTACAAAATAATAGAGAATGAACTAACAATGACAAAGTAGCTTATTCTCTGAAACTACATCTATAAAATGTTGAATAATAAAAATAATAATTTTTAAAAGTTTTTTAAAAAAGTAGTTATGTTCTCCAAATTGACTTCTACATATCCTCAATAGACAAACACTTTGTCCTAAGCGTTGCACTAGGTATTGTTAAATACAAAGGCAAATTAGGTATGAATTTTGTCCTCAGAATTCATATTTTTAATATACAAACATAAAACCACTGCATTATATTGATATATGTCCAAGAAATAAAAAAGAGGAAAGGAGTCCAAACACAGTAAGATAAAATTTCATAAAGAAGATTTAGAATTAACTTTGATTATGTATTTATATCTCTATATTGAGTATGGTTAAGAATAATATTGAGTATGGTTAAGAATTGCTATGAGTCGCAGGCGACTTGATGGCACATAACAACAACAATAACATGGTTAAGAATAATCAATCAATAAAACTTTCATGTCCCTGACACTAGAATAACTAGATGTTGACTATCACTACTAACTGCTTTATAAGGAAGCACAGTAGTAGGTTCTGGATCAAGTAAGAGGTACAAGTAGAACAAAGCTCAAAAATCACAATAATGATCAAGATTACTGGTCTGACAGAGAATTTTGGAACTCCCACAACAAAGGAATCACCACCTTTAAAACCTGGAAATGAAGAGGGAGAATAAACAAACCAAAAAAAAACAACACTGTGGAACTAGACTCAATGTTTTGGCTCAAGTTGCAACCAGAAAACAGGCAGAGCTGTATAGTGAACAATAACAACAGAGAGACACTCAGCTGTTTGTATACTTAAAAGATACTTAAAAGTATGCTTTGAAGGCACAGAATCACAAGGGCAGCATTTGTCCAAGGATGACATTTAAAAGGTAGGAAGAGAAAAAAAATGGAGGGCCCTTATCAACACTATGAACTAAATCCTGTTTTATCCTATACCATGCTGACATTTCCTGACATATTAGAGCTTAGTTTGGCAGCCGCCATTGTCAATTCACCTGGTCAAGGATCTTCCTCTTCTTCACTGATCCTCCACCTTTCTGAGAATCGTGTTTTTCTCCAAGTAATAGCCCCTCCTAGCAACATGTTCAAAGTATGTGAGTATATGTCACATTTTTTACTCCAAAGAGCACTCTGACTACATCCTTTCCAAGACTTATGTCTTTATTCTTTTGACAGTCCGTGAGATGTTCAGTGCTCTTCTCCAAAACAGCAACTCAAAGACATCAATTCTTCTGCCATCTCTATTCATTGTCCAGCTCTCAGATGCAGAGCAAGTGATCCAAAAGAGCCTGAATCAGATGCAAATTGTCCTCGAAGTAATGTCATTACTCCTCAATAATTTTGAAAGGTCCTTGACTATAGACTTTCCAAGTGTAATGTGTCTTATTTCTTGATTGCTGGTACCAAGGATGTTAATTGTGGATCCTAGTAAGATTATATTGTTGAGAGTTTCAATATTTTTCTCCATCTGTTATGATGTTGCCGATCAGTCCAGTGGTAGGAATCTTTGTGCTCTTGACACTGAGATGCAATCCACACTGAAGGCTGTATTTTTTCCCCTTTTTTAAAAATTTAGTTTGTTTATTTTTCATTTCAATGAACACCTACAGAGATTTGGAATTCCATTCATTCATTGTTGCACCCTTCTCCCCGCGCAAACCCCCCCCCATTTGCTCCTCTCCTTGAAAAGCAAAATAAAAACTCCCTCATTGGTGAAGGCTGTATTTTTTTTACCCTCTGCAACAAGTGTTCCTCTTCCTTTGTAATTCCATGCTTGAAAGTTCTACCTAGGTTGCCCTTTCTGTTCATCTGCGTGTGTTGTGTTGTACATAGGGGTTTCAGAGGCCTGCTATTTCAGAAGTGGACGGCCAATCCTTCTTCCTAGTCTATCCCTAATCTGAATGTTTAGGAGTATCTGACACACAGCAATTTGTGGAGCAATGAAAGATAAATCCCTCATTGTGGAGTTAACCCTTGACCCACTTATTTCCCAGCTCCACCCTCCACCAAGATACCCCTTCCCTTCTACCAAATGCCTTCAGAATTAATCTCCCATTGTCCGACCCATGAAGTTTTCTTCGCTCCTGTGATTCCAACAACGTCAACTGCTGACAATTTTTTTTTCCCTGTGTCCAGTGTCATTTAAGTTAGTTGTACTGTCTCCGAGGGGAAGGCGATGTGTCCTGTAGAACTCTGGTATAGATTGTGGTTTTCTTTTGGCCACAGGGCCCAACTGTTTTGGGCTCTGCCTTGGGGCTTGGTACCTCAAGGCTTGTCAGAAGCTATTTCCGGGGTCTCCTCTGTGTTGCCTGGCCTCGACTTGTGCCCGCGTGCTTCCAGGCTCCGGGTTCTGCCGCCAGCGCGTAGAACTTTCAAGCATGTAATTACAAAGGAAGGGGAACAGTTGTAAGCAGACACTAGTGATTGGAACATGAAATGTGAGAACCATGAATGTAGGAAAATTAGAAATTTTAAAAAAGAAATGGAACACATAAATATTGACATACTAGGCATACGAGAGATGAGACGGACTGGCATGGGTCATTTTGAGTCAGATGATCATATGATGTATTCTGGAGATGAAAAGGTGAGGAAAAATGGAATTGCTTTCATAGTTAAAAAAGAAATTTCTAGATCCATCTTGAAGTACAACATTGTGAGTGATAGGATTATATCCATACACTTACAAGGAAGTCCAGTGAACACCACTAT
>NW_006400130.1:433045-442577 GCF_000299155.1 Elephantulus edwardii
ACTCGAAGGCACATAACAACAACAACAACAACAGCAACAAGTGTTTCAAATAATCATCACTTTGCAACTTTGTGTCATCTCCAAAATGAAGGTTATTGATGATTCTTCTTTCTATCCTGATGCCACACTTCTCTTCGTAAAGTGCAGCATCGCAATTAATTTGCTCAGCATACAGATTGAATGGGTCTGGAGAGAGAATACAAACCTGATTCATTCCCTTCCTAATTGTAAGCCCTGTAGTGGTCCCTGACTCTGTTCACACATCTTCCTGGTCTAGGTATAAGTTTCATATGAACAGAATAAAATGCTTTGGGATTCCCATTTTTCTCAATTTTATCCATAACTTGTTATGATGCAAACAATCAAATACCTTTATATAGTCAACAAAGCATACAAAGTTATTTTTCTTGTATTTTTTACTTTCAGTCAGAATTCATCTGACATCAGCAATGATATCCCTGGTGCCACAACCTCTTCTGAATCCTGCATGTACTTCTGGAAGTTTCCTATCTATGTACTTTCTAACTGTTTTTGAATGATCTTCTGCAGTATTTTGCTTGTATGTGATATTAATTATATTGTTCTATAATGTTCACATTCTATTGGATCATTTTCCTTGGGGGTGGGAACAAATACTGACCTCTTCCAATTCATTAGACAGATATCTGTCCTCCAAATTTTTTAGCATAGACTAGTGAGCACACCCAGGACTGCAACTGATAAGTTGCAGGTGGATTCAAGAAGGTAGGTAAGGTTTTTACTTAATTAACAATCAAGTTTAAGCTGTTTAGTTATTTCATTTAGTTTACAAACAAGTGTAAGTTATTTGTATGTTTTGAATTAATTAATTGCTGTTGTGGGGCTGCATGCCTATTGTTTAAACCAATTAGGAAAACATGGGAAGGCCTTAATGATTAAAAGTTGGTTGAAAGCTCCCTGAAAGCCTCTTGTTTGAAGCAAGGGGAAGAACCATTTTATTTAATTTACATAAAATATTGACAATTTGTGTGCTTATAAATCAAGTTAAATTAATGAAAATGTACTCAATAACTTTTCCTGTTAATCAAGAATATTTGTCAAAAGCACTAGCATTTTTTGTCATTTGCTAAAAATATTGATTTACTTAAAATGTTTGTATACATTGGGTTTCATGCTATGCTACATTCACATTGTGTTTCATACAATTATTCCCATTCATTATATTTTATAAAAGTAATCATCACTGGACTATACCCACAATTATGCTATCTTTTCAGGATTCTGTCTGTTATTTCCAATTTCTTTTACCTGTTCCTTTTACCCACTAAATTGTGCAACCCTGTGATTTTTACCACTACTCCTTCTCAACCCTCTGCTCCCACTCTTTTTTATCATGTGTCCCTATACATGTTTTACTGGTTATCTTTATATTTTTAAATAATGGTCTTATACAATATTAATCTTTATGAGACTATGTTAGTTCACACAGAATAATGCTCTCTCCAGCCTTTCTTTATATCCATACCATTTTTCAACATTATTGCTCAGTGCTGCATAGTATTCCTTTGTGTGAATGTACTACAAATTTTCAATCCATTTTGTGGTGGTTGGACATTTGGACTGTTTCCAGGTCCTTGTGAAGGGTGAATAATGCTCCTATAAACATTGGTGCATGTATCTCCATTTATGCCTCATTTGTAATACTTCAGGATATGTTCCTAATAATGGAATAGCTAGATCATATGGAGTTTTATGTTCAACTTTTTGAGGAAATGCCAAACTGTCTTCCAGACCAATTGCACCATTTTATAATCCCACCAACAGTTTATGAGAGTTCTCACATCTCCACACCCTCTACAACATTTATTACTTGCTGGCTTCCCTACAAACTTTGCCATTGCTACTGAGAGGTCAATGTGGTTTTGGTTTGCATCTCTTTTACTGCCAGTGATTTTGAACATATTTTTCATATGTCTGTTAGACATCTTAATGGCGTCCTCTGGGAAAAGTATTTCCATGTCTTTTGCCTATTTTGTAATAGGTTTTTCAGTCTTTTTTCTTCTGGAAGCCCAGTAATATTCTGGGTTGTTTGGTTTGTTTGTTTTCTTGAATGGTATCGCCAAGTGTTTCTTTTCCCAGTTGGTAGGCTTTCTTTTCACCCTATTTGAATAAGTTTTTGTTGCAAATAGGGATTTAATCTTTAGGAAGTCCCATTCATCGATTTTGTTTTCTCCAGAATGTGCATCTCTGGCTCTATTGTCAGCCTCTTTATACCATTATGAATTTTACGGCTTTGGGATTTACTTTTAGATCTCTCATTTATCTTGAGTTGATTTTTGGGGGGGGAAATATGTGTGTGGGGACTGGAATCCAGGTTGAAACTTGTCTGCAGCAGCCAGGTTCAACAAGCTTGGAAGCACGAGTGGCATCCACTTCCGAAGTAACTTGCCTCTGGGAACTCTATGAACATGGAGAAGTGACTAAGTTATACAAGTGTTCAGGTCTTTCATTCATGGGGTTGCTATGAGTCTTCTACAACTCAGTGGCATTTAACAACCACAACAAGGTGTGAAATATGGATCCTACTTCAACTGCAGTTCTGTTTTGCCAGTAACATTTGTTGAGTTTTCATTTCCATGTTTGATAGGTTTTATTTTCTTTTCAAATATCAGCTGGGCATAGATAAACAGGTGATTTATGGGTTCTAAATATGTTCCATTAGTCTATATCCCTTTCATTGTACCAGTACTGTGCTGTTTTGGTTATTATCCTTGTATATTAAATGATCCAAGAAACATTAAAAGAAGATGGAAGGACTGACTGTACAGAGTCACTGTAACAAAAGGAATTGGCTGAAACAGGAATTTCAGGAAACATTAAACAAAGATAGAAGGACTATACAGTCATTGTACCAAAAGTAATTGGCTGACAAAGAAGAATTTCGTGAAACAATATATAAGGAAGAGCCTAATTTAGATAGCATTTTTCAGAATCATAACTTCTGAGTGCTGCATAGTATTCTTTTGTGTGAATGTATCACAAATTCTCAATCCATTCGATGGTGAAGGAAGAAGTTAAAACTGTTCTGAAAGAACTGTCAAAAAACCCCATGGCCCCAGAAATTGAAGGCATACCAATTGACATATTTCAACAAACAGATGTTGCCCTGCACATGCTCCCCAAGTTTTGCCAAGAAATTTGGAGGACAACTATCTGTCCATCTGACTTGAAGAGATCCATATTTGTTCCCATTCCAAAGAAAGGTGACTAGACAGAGTGCGGGAATTATTGAATAATATCATTAATACCATGTGCAAGCAAGAACGTTATCTAAAAATGACTGGAACACTACATTAACAATGATTGCCAAATGTGCAGGCTGGGTATAGAAGATGCTGTGGTACTAGGGTTATTATAACGAATGTTAGATGGATCTTGACTGAAATCAGAGTACCAGAGGAATGCCCATCTGTGTTTCATTGACTATGCAAAGGTATTGGACTGGATGACAAGAAACTATTGCCAACTTGGAGAATAATAGGAATCCTAGAGTACTTGATGGACCAAGAGGCAGTTGTCAGAACAGAGAAAGGAAACACTGCATAGTTCAAAATTGGGAAGGGTGTATGCCAGGAATGTGTTGTATCTCCACAATTTTTTAATCTGTATGTGGAAAAGAACATCTGGGTGTCTGGACTCTATGAGGAGTTATGTGGTCTTAGAATTGGAGGAACATTCATCAACAACTTGTGCAATGTAGATGACACAACCTTGCTTGCCAAAACTGAGGGGGACTTGAAACACTTTCTGTAGAAGTCAAGAACTACAGCCTTCAACATGGATTGAAACTCAGCATCAAGAAAACAAAGATTCTCACCACTAGTCCAAATAGTAGCATCATGATATACATCGAAGAGATTGAAATTGTTAACAGCTTCAGTTTGCCTGGCTCAACGATCAACATTCTTGGTATCAGCTGCCAGAAAATTAAAAAAAAAAAAAACCTACATGAGAAAGTCTGCTGTCAGGGACTTCTCCCAGAGAATTTAAGAACAATGATGTCAATCTGGAAACTGAGGTACACCTGATCCAGGCCATGATCTTTGCAATTACTTGTTGTGCATCAGAAAGCTGGACAATAACTAGGGATTATAGAGTGATAATTAACAGCTTTGAGTTGTGGTGCTTGGGAAGAGTACTTGATATACCATTGACTTCTAGGTGAATAAACAGGTTCGTCCCAAGTTCAACTAGGCTGCTTCTTGGAGGCAAAGATTCTGAAGCTCCCTCTGATGTACTGTGGACATGTTGAAAGGTGGGACCAATTCTTGGAGAGGGACATTTATATTTATACTTCAATTTATAGAAGGTTTTTTTCCCCCCTCTCAAGTTTACTCCCAAGTATTTCAATCTGTGTGTGGCTATTATAAATAGAAAAGTATTATAAGGAAATGTGCAAAGAACAGCAGTAACTTTCTCAGGAATCCCTATTAAAATTTCTTCCAAATTTGGTGGATAAAATAAGTTGCAATGTGAAAGCTTTAGGCTTTCACAGTATGACAGCACCCATGCCTCAGATACCAATAAAAATTGGTAATACAATCTATTACAAATAGCAGACTCTGCCTATATGTTAGGGTAAAATGAAGTTCAACACTGTTTTAAATGAGTAACGAATTTCTATTTTATCAGATTTACAGGCCTTTGAGATATTATGAACATAGATTCTGCCTTCACCATGACCATGTAATTAAAAGGGTGAAAAAATTGGTATGCCTGGTATAAGGAACACTTGAATCAAGTTAAGGTTGGCTCTAATCTAAAGTTACCAGTTCCATTTGTGGGGGGGGGGAAACCCAATTGAAGATATAAGCCCCTAAAAAAAGCAAGAACTCATGTGAAGTCTGGATTGCGACCTGGAGGGGGTAAAGTGACTAGAGGGAGTAAAGAGGGTAGAGGGGGTAAAGGGGCCAATGACCTGTTCTGTTGACGGTTTCAATTGGTTGTTGTTGGGTGTTTGGTTTTTTTGTTTTTTGGTTTTTTTGGTTTCCTATTTCATTTATTTCTGTTCATTTTTATAATTTCATTTTTTAGAGAGTGTTGGGTATTCTTCTTCTTTTTCAGTTTGTTGGAGATGTTGGGCTATAGAGTCAATGGTCATTTTTTTCCTGCCTTTTGATGTTTACTTGTTGCTATAAACTTACCGCTTATTACTGCTTTAGTTTGTTTCTGATAATTCTATCTTTTCTTGAGAGGAGTGTATTGAAGTCTCCAACTAATATAGTAGTGTTGTCTATTTCCTTTTTCAATTTTGTTAATGTTTATTTTTTATATTTTGCAGGTCTTTCAATTGGTGCATAGATACTTATTATTGTTATGTCCTCTTGTTCTATCTACCATTTAAGCATTATGTAGTGAACATCCTTGTCCTTTGTGATGCTTTTTGTATTGAAATTTATTTTATTGGAGATTAATATCACTACTCCTGCTTTTTTTCTGGTTGCCATTTGCTTGGTATATTTTTCCCCCATACTTTTATTTTAGTCTTTCTTTATCTTCATTTTCAGGTATATCTCTTGTAGAGAGCATATTGATGGATTTGGGGGGTTTTTATCCAATATACTACTCTTCTTCTCTTCCATGGTGCATTTAACAATTCAAATTCAGTATGATTATTGAAAGGCAGAGTTTTATCGCTACCATTTTGTTATTTGTGGTGCTGTTGCTAGTTACTTTGGTCCATGTTGCTTTCTGTGGTAAGAAGGACATCTCTAAGTGTTTCCCTGCAACACTGCTCTTGTTTCACAAACTCTCTTAGATTCTGTTTTTCTGGGAATATCTTGATATCTCCTTCATATTTAATGGATAATTGTGCTGGGTACAGTATTCTTGGTTGGCAGTTGTGTTCTTTGAGTATTTGACATATGTCCTTCCACTCTCTTCTTGCTCACATGCTTTCTACTGAGAATGGGCACTTAATCTTATCTGCTCTCCCATATAGGTTACTCTTTGTTTCTTCCTTGCTGCTTTCAGAATTCTCTCCTTATCTTTACTTCTTGGAAATTTAACTATGATATGCCTTAGTGTTTTTCTTTTGGGCTATGTTCTATATGGTGTTTGCTCAGCTTCTTGAATATATATAATCTCATTCTTCATTATCCCTGGGAAGTTTTCCTCTAGTTATTCTTCCACACCTTTTTTGATGCCTTTACTTGTTTCTTCCTGTTCTGTGATTCCAATGATGTGCATGCTATTTCTCTTGATGGTGTCCCACATTTTTCTTAGGTTTTCTTCTTTTTCCTTCCTTTTTGATTCTGCTTTTTGCTCCAGCATATCAGTGGTGACCATTCTATCTTCTATTTCACTGGTTCCATGTTCCATCTCTTCAGCTCTGCTCATGTGTCCCTCCATCATGTTGAGAGCATATAAAACATTAGACCTCATATTTTGGATCATAGTTTCTTGTTTTTCCAGTGGCGCTAATGCCACATTTATTTTATCTGTATTGTTCTGGGCCTTTTTAAGCTTTTCCTGGTTTTTGCTTGCAGTTTCCTGTAATTCTTCAAGTTTGTCTTTCATCCATTGAATATATTCTATCATTTTTTCTTTCAAAATCTGAGTCAGAAATTTCCATTAGACTTTCTGACTTCAGAAAATCAATTGATACTGTGCAACTTTTTGTGGGTGACATCTTGCTTTGTGCTTGTTCTGCGTGTGGGATAGGTTGCTTTCTTTGAGACATTGATATAGTCTTGCTCTGAGGACAATGCTCTAGAAATCAGTTGGGCAGTGATACACTTGTGTTTTTCTCTGAACTTCATATGACAGGGAAAGTTCACTTCAGGACCTGTGAGAACAGCCTCTTGTAGGTAAGTCAGATCAAGTTGCTCTGGATTAAAGGCAAATTAATTGACTGGACCTATAGGCACAGATGTTGAGCTGAATGGGGGTTTTGGGCTGACATGGGTGAGGTGGAGCAATCACAGGGTCAGGTTAACCACTTGCAGTACCTCACTCAGACCTCAGCTGTCTGGATGTGCTCATGACTAGGGTCCCTACTCAAATTCTTTACGTCTGTCTCTCACCCAGTGGACTGCACTCAGCAGTCCCTGCCCAGGAACCCTACAGGTGCCCTTATACAACAGCACCTACCCCAGCCAGACCCCAGGTCCAGTAGTATCCAAGAAGACTGAGTCAACTTCACTCCTACACACTGACCTCTGACTGGGCTGCACTGTCCAAAATTCCCACCAGCCTACTTGCTCTTGGGTGCTCCCCCAGGCAGTTGATGGTGCCCAGGAAATCTCAGATAAATTCCACCAGCCTGCTCATTCCTGGGCAGTCGGCAGGGCCCAAGAGAACTCAGCCAAATTCCCACCAGCAGGCTCACTCTTGGGTGGTCTTGTAGGCAATTGGCAGTGCCCAAGAAAATCTAGTCAAATTCCTACTGGCCCACTCGATCATGAGCGGTTGGTTTGGGCACAAGAAAGCTCAATCAAATTCCAAAAGACCTACTTAATCTTAGTTGGGCTTAAGAGAACTCAGCCAATTTCTTGCTAACCTTTCTCCTGGCAATTGGGCATCACAGTAGCTAAGTTGGTGGCTTCTGGCTTTGGCCAGGTCTGTGTCATGGCCTGCAGCACAGCTCTATGTTCCTGTAGCTCCAAAACTAATTGTTCCAATAAATGTTCTGATTCACATTCCTACTGTCCATGCCGTGCCATGTTGTTCAGTCTCTGTGTGGTATGAAGGTCTCTCTAGTGGTACATCTCTATGCATCTTGCTGCTTCTCTAGCTCTTCACACTGCTCTCTCCATGACTGCCATCTTGGAATCCACATGCAGGATTCTTAAAGTGTTAGAGAATGTACCATTCTCATTATTGCACTCTCCACTGCTGACATCTTGCCATCCATCATCTTTCTTTCTAATGAACATTCTTCCTGCATTCCTTTCAAGACAGACTTGTTTGTTGTTATTTTAACAGCTCATATTATATTAAACATCGGCAGAAAAAATTAAGTCTTCATTGGTCTTTACTGATTGGTATTCTATTTGATATCTGTCATTGCTTTGTACTATCAAGTTGGAACCAATTAATAACCATCCAGAAAATTTTCAGAGGCATTATTTCACTGGAGGAGCGGTATAGCTTGTCTTAAATACTGGAAATAGTTTCTAATCTTGACCTTGTTTAACAATGTTACATTCTAGTTATTCCAGATTCTACTTATTTTCTTCATGTATATGAATGGCTTCAATTTTATTTTTCTTAAAAAACCCTCAGGAGTTAATACTAAGAACATTAATTAAATTTATTAGAGTCATCAACATAGCTCTTCTCTAACAAGATATAAAACTTATAGGCCAACAATATATTACAAATAGTATAAAGGGAAGGTGGTCAGTCAAGGAAAATGATGCAGCACAAATTTTCAAGAAGTATCTACTTCACAATTTAAATATACTTTCCCTATTTGGTTCAGTTTCCAAGGAGCTAGAAAATTTAACTTTAAAACAATTATAGCGATTTAACTAATTACAGTGACAAAGCTCTCTGTTTTCAGAATATGGGTAGTGATCACCCATATTACAATGTAAGAAGTTCATAACTATTATACAAAAACATTTTCTTACCAACTTGCAAACAAACTGGAATTTCTGGAGCCAGGATAAGCAGTATGTTAAACAAACAAACAAAAAAAAAAAAAGAAGAAGAAGAAGCAGAAAGAAATAAGTAAACAATAATGTATTATTGAATGGTTTGCCACCACAAGCTAGAGCTAATACTTCATATGGTTTTCAGATTGTACAAGAAAATGCAATCATCTTACATGTGATATTGTTTTAGTTGTGAATTACAAATATACTGTTGAGGAATTGACTCATAACTGACCATTAGCAGGTTTTTAGACACAGTAAATTGTATGGGAGTAGATTGTCCATCTTCCCATAGCTTTTGCAGAGCAATTGATTCGTTTGATTTGTGATCTTTTGGATTGGCAGCTCAATTTTATATATTTAAAATTAACTTTTCATAAATATTTCTGTCAATAATAGCCCCATTTAATAATGTAGAACTGCCCCCAAAAGTTTTTGGGTTTTTTTTTAGGTTGTGATATTTATAAAAGCAGATCACTAAATCTTTCTCTTGTGGAGTGACTGAATGAGTTTGAATCTCTAAGATTTTAATCACTAAACACTTAACTCCTGCACTACCAAGGTTTTATCTCACTTTCTTCACACATACATGCACATGTATGAAGTAAAGCAAGTATAAAAACACACATGACCTTGCTCTATTTCTGTCCTCTGCCACTGTTCTTGGTGACAGTTCTGTGTAATTGTCGTCCTTCTCTCCCACATAAGCATGTGACACCAACCCATGGAAGATCCAATGGATATGGACATGAGCCTTCTGCGCCCCCAAAACTAACTTTTCGGTTGTGAACTGAAAGATGATGAAAATTATCACTTTAAGGTGCATAATGATGAAAATGAGCACTAGTTATCTTTAAGAATGGTCAGTTTATTTGGGGCTAGGGGGTGGGGTT
>NW_006400130.1:442677-443607 GCF_000299155.1 Elephantulus edwardii
TTCACCTGATGGTATGCATAAGAATCAGATCGATTACATCTGCGGAAAAAAACCGCTGGAGAAGCTCAATACCAGCTGTGAAAACTAGACCAGGAGCTGATTATGGAACAGACCACCAACTACTCTTTTGCAAGTTCAAGCTGAAGCTGAGAAAAATTAAACCGAATCCACAGGAGTCAAAATATGACTTTAATTTCATCCCACCTGAATTTCAGAATCATCTCAGAAACAGGTTTGAGGCCTTGAACACTAATGAGCCAAGACCAGATGAGTTGTGGGAGGATGTTAAATGTATCATCCAGGAAGAGTGCAAATGGTCATTACAAAGACAGAAGAGGAAGAAAAGACCAAAATGGATGTCAGAAGAAACTCTGAAGATTGCACTGGAACATAGAGAAGCCAAAGCAAAAGGAAGTATTCAAGACAATAAAGAGCTGAACAGAAGATTCCAAAAGGCAGCTCAGAATGACAAAGCAAAATATTACAATGAAATGAAATGAAATGTGCGAGGAGCTAGAGTCGGAAAATCAAAAGGGCCGAATTCGTTCAGCATTTCTTAATCTCAAAGAACTGAAGAACAAATTCAAACCTCAAGTTGCTACAGTCAAGGATGCATTAGGCAGAATGTTAAATGATCCAGGAAGTATCAAAAGAAGATGGAAGGAATATACTGAATCATTGTATAGAAAGGAATTGGCAGATACAGAAGAATTTATGAAATAACATTTGTACAAGAGCCTATGGTGATGAAGGAAGAAGTTCAAGCTGCTTTGATGGAAATAGCAAAAAATAAGGTCCCCGGAATAGATGGTATACCAATTGACATGTCTGAGCTAACAGATGCTGCCCTGGATGTGCTCACCAAGTTGTGCCAAGAAATCTGGAGAACAACCACTTGGCCAACTGACTGAAAGAGATCTATATTTGTTC
>NW_006400130.1:447013-448209 GCF_000299155.1 Elephantulus edwardii
CCACTTACTACCAAGCTCCACCCTCCACCAGGATAACCCTTCTCATCTACCAAGTCCCTTCAGAAAATATCTTCCATTGTCCAACCCATGATCTGACAGTTTGTATCTTAAGCTTTCTTGGCTTCTGTGATTCCAAAAACGTCGACTGCCACCGGAAATCCTGGGTACCTCTGGAAAATACCTCTTCGTCTCCTATGTGGGCTGGCCTCCCTTGTGGCCGCTCTCAAGCCGCCCTTCCGCCCAGGATTGTATTTGATTGTGTTGCCCAAGCAGAAGTGGCAGTGTGTTATGTAACCCAGTTTAGAACGCAACAAATCTCTTATAACAGTATTTTCTTTGTAAATTACAAACCTACTACAGCACCAGAAATTATGCATTAAAATGTCATTATGTTATGTTTAACAGATATAGTTAATTACATGCTGGTTTGTTTTTTTTCCCCCTTAGGTTCTGTTGACTCCATAGTATTCAGCACTAATTATACCATTCAGTGAAATATTTCTATGCAAAATTGATTCCTTATTGGGCTCTTAAATGCACTTTTGTAGAGTGTTCAATTTATAATGCTCTGATTTCCTTTATGACAATTTAGGGCTAGGGATGAATTGCTTAAGTTTTCCTTTCATCACAACCTAAAGATAAAATAAAATATGGAGTTTCTGATTATTTAATTCCTCTGTCTTTCACTTAAAAATTTTCCTTACAGGAGAAAAGAAAACATCAAAATTAAAGTTTTACTAAAACATATACAGATTTATTCCTGAAAATCTAACAGAACAATATTGAAAATATGCATTTAGAAGATAACTCTGATCTCACAGGATGCAATTTTTCATTTAATTCTTTATTGTTAAGGTAGATTTGCTGTTCTTATTTTTAACTCCCCAAAAATGTAGACCATTCACAGTTATAAACAACGCTTTTCAGTTAGTATCTGAAACATGTTAGGGATACGTATTCACTCTATGTTAAATAAAAATCTAGATAAAAATGGATTGTTGTTGTTATGTGCCGTCGAGTTGCTTGCGACTCATAGCGACCCTATGTACAACAGCCCTAAACTCTGCTCTGTCCTGTGCCAGTCACACTGTCTCTGACACTCCCATCCTGATTATCCCAGTCACTGAATCAATCCACCTCATAGAGGGCCTTCCTCTCCTGTGCTGTCCCTCCACACTCCCAAGCATGATGTCCTT
>NW_006400130.1:448309-453546 GCF_000299155.1 Elephantulus edwardii
AAAAAAAAAAAGAATGGTCAGTTTAGGGGTAAGAGCAAAGGATGAATTGCATATTGTTGAAGCAAAGGCAGTGAATTATGAGGGCAGCCCAATTAGAGTAACACTGGCAATTTTTAAAATGCCTGTACAGCCAATGGTTTCCCTTGGGAGCTTTGAAATAATACCACCTGCCATCTTATGGTTGAAGTGTGGCTCAAGGCCTGTGTATATAAGTGGTCAACACTTAGAAGGTGTGGAGGAAGATGCAGTGTCACATGATGAAGAGGAGAAGGATGTGAAACTCTTAAGTATATCAGGAAAGAGGTCTGAGCCTGCAGGTGTAACAAAGTTCCACAGAAAAAAGTGAAACTTTCTACTGATGAAGATGATGATAATGAAGAAAATGATAATGATGATGACGAGTTTGACGATGATGAGGCTCAAGAAAAAGCACCAGTGAAGAAATTTGTACGGGATACTCGAGCCAAAAATGCACATAAGTAAAACAAGAATGGAAAAGACTCAAAACCACCAACAAACAAAAGCACAAGACTTTTTTAAAAAAACAAAACAAAAAACACACACCAGGAAAAAAACTCCCAAAACTCCAAAAGGACCTGGTTCTATAGAAGACATTAAAGCAAAAATTCAAGCAAGTATAGAAAAAGGTGGTTCACCTCCTAACGGAAGCCAAATTCATCAATTATGTGAATAATTGCTTCTGGATGACAGACCAGGAGGATATTAAAAATCTCTGGCAGTGGAGGAAATCTCTTTGAGAAAATATCTTTTAAAAAATAGATTGTTAAAACAGTTTGTTAAAATTTTGCCTCTTATCTAGCCGTCCTTTTTTATAATGCAGAGTAAGAACTTTCCCTAACGTGTCTGATAAATGTTGTCCAGGTTTCTTTGCCAAAATTGTGTTGTCTAAAATTCCTATTTAGTTTCTAAAGATGTAAAGCCACCCTTTGCTTTGATTTTAAATATGTATGGAATATTATGGTAGGACATAGTCAGAGCAGACAAATGAAAATAAATTATAAACCCAGTATTTTTTAAAAAAGACTACATATGTATCTTTTTATTTCTATATTTAGAATATTTCTGTATTATACCACAAATCAGATTTTATATTTGCATTTAGAAGTGCATTATTACATACTTTCAACATACTTTGGAGATACTTAACTAATTTACATGTCAAGATAGCACATAAACGAGTATTTGTTTTATTACATCCATTTTTTTTAAAGCTCTTTTTTTAAATTTTAATTAATGGGTACTATTTCATCAAAGGAATTACTCACTGGAGTCCCTGTGACATTACACATACTGGATGAGTTTGTGAACAAGTTCTGTTTTACACTTGAAATATTTTTGTTTATTGAAATTGTCACATTCTATACTTCAGGTTTTTATTAAATCTGAATAAAGTCTATAAGGTAAATAAGTTACTTTATGCTTAGTATGCACCTATTGCTCTGATAGACTAATATTAGTAGAAAATACTTTAAGATTATAATATATAGCATTTTCCAAAGTATTCTTTCTTTTTATAAGAAATACTAGAGCTTTTTTTCTGATTTCTTCTATTCTTTTACTGGAGTGATATAAAAAATGTCTCTTTAAAAAGGGAAATGCATTTTCATATTTATTGTTTTCTCCATTTGTTTCAAATAGATGGATTTTATTTGTGTAGGTGGCTAGGCCCTCACCAAGATTGATAACTTATGTTGCTTAGGCACACTATTTAAGATCAGATTTGCTGCCTAGAGGAAAAATCTACTGTGATAATATTTGAAGACATCTTGATATTATGTTCAATTAAGAAATTTAAAAATTGCAATATTAAGTGAATTATTATTTTTTATCTAGTTACATATTAACTTTTAATAGAATAATTTCCACTATAAATTATAATTCTGATAAACAAAAGTGAATAATTTGAGGATCATAATTTACAATTTAAAAATATTCCTAGATTGGAGGCTTTTACAAAGTTGTGCTGGGCAGATACTCTATTATTCACTCCAAGAATTTCACAGAGTAGGGAACAAACAGGTAAACTTTTAGAGGACAGTGAGTTTGAATCTGATCAGAAATAAAATCCTGAAGTAAGATTTTTATAATTATCATAACTGTTCTAGCATTTGCCAACTTAGATTTTAATTTATTTTGTGTACCTGTAATTGGCCTTCTTGATCAATAACTTGCTCACCTCAACCATCTAACTGACTTTTAAATTTAAAGTCTATTGGTTTGTTGGTTTGTTTTTTTTATGTAAAGTTTTTGTATCAATGAAAATAGAACAAAACAATAAATCGAAACTATTAATATCAATTTGATTCCAATTCATGCTCATCCATTGAGTTGAAGAGGTGAAATGCTCCAGAGTATTTTCTTGGCTTTACTTTATGAGAGCAGATATCTAGGTCTTTCTTGTGTAGCACCATTGAGTGGGCTTTAGCCATTCATGATCTGGTTAGTAAACAGAAAGAAATTAATTGCACTACAAAACATGTAGTCAGAACCTGTTCCTTGGTCATAGCTGATCTCCCGGGGCGGAGGGGGTTACAGAGGCCATAAATCACACAGGAGGAGATTACCCATTCTTTCTCCTGCAGAGCAGCATAGGTAATCAAACTGAGTGTCTTTGTGTTGCCAGTTCAGCTCCTTACCAGTAAATTAGAAGAATTCCATACCCAGAGATGAGGCTGTGAAATACTACAGACCTAATGTGTGCTACACAAATATTGCTATGTTATTAGATGCCATGGAGTCAACTATGATTGTTAATGATCCTATAAAAATAAATTAGAACTCTAAACTATCCTGTGCCATCCTTTGACAAATGCTAATTTAAAATTTCTGTGCAAATGTAATAAAGAGATATGTAAATAAGATATCTTATTTTTAGTGCATAATGTTGTATGACTATACATAAATCTATATTTTCTTTTTTTTAAATGTTATCCTCACAACTTTGTACATTAGCTGTTACTAATGTTTGTGTTATCATTCTTACTCGTGACTAAATGAACTCAAGTACTTGACCAATATTTCACTGATAATTAATTACAGAGTCCCCAGACCATCTCTTTCCAAAATAGCATAAAACTTGACTTAAGATATCACATAAGCAATCTGGGATGGAAAGATTTCCCAGACAACACTGGCCATAAATTAGAAAAGTAACAAATGGAAAATTCTATAAAACTTGTTGTTCTATATTCCTGTCATGAATAGATTTTTTTTTCATCACAAACATTTTTCATGAATCTAAATAGGAAAGTGAAGTTACAAATTATGAAGAAAAATTGGCCTATCTAATAGCATGATTGAGTGCTATTCAGAAATAGAATGATCAAATTTTATATATTCAATGATTTATTCATTGCAAATACTTTTTTAAAAAAAACCCAACAAATCATGACTTTATACATGAAATTCACTAGATGGACTGCATAGGAATCAGACTGACTACATCTGGGAAGGAATTGTTAAAGAAACTCAATACCAAAAGCCAAAACACTGGTATGTGCTGACTGTTGAACAGACCATCACTTACTTATATCCAAGTTCAAATTGAAGCTGAAGAAAATTATAACAAGTCCAGGAGAACCCAAATTGATCTTGACTCTATTTTACATGAATTTAAAAATCATCCTAAGTATAGGTTTGAAGTATTGAACACCTAAGTTATAAGTTATGACATCAAGGATATATGATTTGTGACGAATTCAAAGGGTCACTATAAATAAAGGAGAAAAAAGGGGGGGGAAAGTCACAGGAGCCCTTGAAAATTTCACTATACCATCAAGAATTCAAAACAAAGGGAAGAGATGTTGAAGCAAAAGAGTTGAACAGAAGATTTCAAAAGGCAATTTGAAAAGAGAAATACTGTAATAGAATGTGCAGAGAGCTGGACTTGAAGAATTAAAAGAACTTATTCAGCTTGTCTCAAGCTGAAAAAAATGAAAAATAAATTCAAACATGGAGTTACAATACTTAGAGAAGGGCAAAATCTTGAACGACTCAGGAAGAATCAAGAAAAGATGGAGAAAATACGCTGAACCTCTGTATCAAATTGAATTGGCTGATGCTGAAATATTTCAAGAATATAAATATGATCAAGAGCCAATAGTTATGAAGGAAGAAGTTCAAGCTTCACTTGAAGGCATTGCCAAAGAATAAAGTCCCAGAAATTGAGGATACAAATTGACATATCTCAACTATCAGTATAACCTTGAGTGCAGTCATTTACATTTGCCAGGAAATTTGGAGTACATCTGCCTGGCTGACTGACTGGAAGAGATCCATATTTTTTCCCATTCCCAAGAAAGGTAATCCAACAGAAAATGGAAAAAATGGAAAAATATAATTGATATCATATAGAAGCAAAAAACACTGCTGAAGATCATTTGAAAAGGGCTAGAGCAGTACATAGAGAACTACTAGGCATTCGATCAGGTTTTAGAAAAGGCACTGGCACCTGGGATATCATTGCTGATGTCAGATGGCTGAAAACATAATATCATTAGAATGTCTGTTTGTGCTTTATTGGCCATGCAAAGGTATTTGACTGTGTAGATTATAACAAATTCTGGCTGACAAAACAAAAAAAGAAAAAAGAAACTCAGAACAATTTTGCTTATGATTAGCCAGTACCTAGATCAAGAGTGAAACCTATACTTGAACCAGCAAGCAGTCATCAGAACAGAGCAAGGAAACACTGCATAGTTCAAAATTGGGAAGGGTGTACACCAGGGCTGTATCCTATCTCCACATCTTTTCAATCTTTATGCAGAACAGGTTATCCAGGAGGCTGGGCTCTATGAGGAAAAATGTGGCATTAGGGTTGGAGGAAGAATCCTCAAACAATCTGCACTATGCAGATGACACAACCCTGCTTGCTGAAACTGAGGAGGACCTAAAGCACTTGCTGTGAAAGGGCAGGGACTGCAGTCTTCAGTATGGATTGAGATTCAATATCAAGAAAACAAAGATTCTCACCACTGGGCCGATTAGCAGAGTCATAATGGATGGTGAAGAGACTGAGATTGTTCCAGTTTTGGTTTTCTTGGATCCACATTCAACAACCTTGGCACCAGCAGCCAGGAAATTTAAAGACATATTGTGATGGGAAAGTCTGTGGTTAGAGACCTCTCTAAAGTGCTGAAGTACAAAGATGTCAGTCTGGAAACTAAAGTGTGCCTGACACATGCCATGATCTTTGCAATCACTTGCTATGCATCAGA
>NW_006400130.1:460316-465376 GCF_000299155.1 Elephantulus edwardii
GCACCTTAGTCTCCAGAGAGACACCATTGCTCTTCAGTATTTTGGAGAGGTCCCTAACAGCAGACATTCCCATGGCAATGTGCCTTTTAATTTCCTGGCTGCTGGTGCCAAGAGTGTTGACTGTGGAGCCAAGCAAACTAAAGCTGTGTACAATCTCAATTTCTTCAGCATCCATCCTGATGCTACCAATTGGTCCAGTGGTGATTAGGTCATGTTATACCTCATTCTATCCATCTCCACAAAATATTATAACCTCATTGTTGTTGGTGTTAATTGATGTTGAGTCGAGTAAAAGCCATAGCAACCCTAAGAACAGTAGACCTGCACCCTTTTCTATTCTGTCCCATCCTTTCCAAGTATAATGTCCTTTTCCAAGTAATACCCTCTCCTAACAAAACATCCTAACTATGTGAAATGAAACTTCACTTCCCCTGGTTCTCTTGGTTGCATTTACTCCGAGATTTATTTGTTTGTTCTTTGGCTAGTCTGAAATATTCAACACTCTTCCCCAACACAATTCAAAGACATCAATTTTCTATTTTGTATGCCTCTGTAAACTCTATAAACTTTAATAAATGATGATAGTTAAAGAAAACGTTCACGTTTTTTGTTCATAGGGTCGTTATGAGTCAAGTTTGACTTGATGGAAATCAACAACAATAAAAATATCCTTATTCATTGTCCAGCACTCAGACACACAGTAGGTGATTGAGAAGACCATGACATGAATAAGAATTGTCCGTGACAGCAGACTTTTCTGGTATTATATGTCTTTTGATTTCTTGACTGCTGGTACCAGTGATGTTGATTGTGAATCCAAGCAAGATTAAATCATTGACAACTTCAGTTTTTTTCTTCATCTATTTTATTAGGGAGCTCTGGTAGTCTAGTGGTGAAAAGCTGCACTGCAGTCCCAGAGGCATGTGGTTTGAATCAACCAGCTACTCTGAAGGAAGAGCAGTCTCCTTCTATATGATTTACTGCTTCTGAACACCTGCTACAGGTCAGTTCTGACTCTATGGAACATAATCACATCATGATGTTGCCTATATAACCTCATTAGAAATGTGTAAAGGTTAATAATTGTTATTCTTTTTACCTTAAAACAAGAAATACATGATAAGAAATGTTTCACATATATGTGTAATCTTTTCTCAAATGTGACTTCACAAAATATAAATGTAGGGACTAGACAAAGTATATAAATTCCTATGTGATCTATGCACACGTTCAAGCCAAAACAAAGGTGTCAGGTTCATTACAAAGGTAGTAACATATGTTCTGATGTCAAGTTCAGCTTTCAGTGGTTATCTCTGTATAGCTTATAATGACAAAGAAACCTATTAAAGTGACAAGTGTTTTCAAGGGTGGAAAATAACTGGAACTGGAACACTTATACATTACTGGTGAGAATGAAATATGTTCTAGGCACTCTAACAGTTACATAGTTTCAAACTGTTTAAAGTAACAGAAAACAACAGACTTATTGTTTCCGTTTTCTTCACATATGTGAATCTGTAACACGAACCACTCCATTGTGCTGATCAGCCATCACCCTGACACATGTCCATAATTTCCATTCTATTTCCTGTACTTTGAGGACTCCTTCATCTCTCACCTAGCCCTAGTAAACCACTATTAAACTTTTATCTCTTTCCAGATATGCTGTAAACATCACATTAAAAATATTTGTCCTTTGATGATTGATTTAGCTCATTCAGGAGAATATTTACTAAATTTATCCATGTTTAACTTATGACACAACAAGCCTAATTTGGTTATTTACATAAGAGAAATAAATGACAATTTGCAATCCACAAAAACTTGTATGTGAATGATTGCAGAAGCTATATTTATACTCAACTCAATTTGAAAACAATCTAAATATTTTTCAGCATTTAAACAGGTAAACAAACTGTGCATACATGTTCAATGAAATACTGCTAGGAATATTTTTAAAGGATCAGAGCAATTTATTGCGTGACTACAAGGAATATAAAAAGTGTGCTGAATTAAAGAAGTATATCCTTGGAGGCAAAGATTCTGAATCTTTGTCTGATATACTTTGGACATGTTGCAAGGCAGAGCAGTCCTTGGAGAAGAATGTCATGCTTGGAAGGGTGGATGTGAGGCACAAGAGAGGAATGTTTTTGATGAAATGGATTGCTTCCATGTTTGGAGTAATGGGTGTAGGTGTATCAAAGACAATAAGATAGGCATAGAATAGAGCAGAATTTACAACTGTTGTACATAGGGTCACTATGAGTCATAGGTGACTCGATGGCACACAACAACAAGATTTTGTACATTTCAGATAATTTAAATAGTATTCTTAAGAAGGCAAAGGCAAAATTGTAAAAATTAGGAGTTATGAGTAGATGGGCAGGTGAGATTATAAAGGAATAGCAAAAGGAGATTCATAGTAACAGAACTATTCTCTTATAGAAATATTTAAAAATTAAATAATATTGAAAATCTTGAAGAAATAGATTAAGGAAAATTTAAATAATCTGCTAATAACCCTTTGCCAGTGTAAATACTATCTATAGTATAAATAATCAAAACTAAAAACAGAAAAGAATTACTCAATTGCAAAATGGGCACAAGCTATGAATAGACACTTCATCAAACAAGATATTCAGATGGCAGAGAAACACATGAAGAAATGTTCAAAATCCCTAGCTCTAGGAGAGATGCAAATTAAAACTACTATGAGATATCATTGACTGGGATAATCGGGATGGGAGTGTCAGAGACAGTGCTATTGGCACAGGACAGAGGAGAGTTTAGGGCTATTGTACATAGGGTCACTATGAGCCGCAAGCGACTCGACAGCACATAACAACAACAACATCTCACCCAAGTAACATAACATAACCAAACTTCAACAGAGCAGCAAACAACAAATGTTGATGATATTGTGGAGAAACTGGAACCTTTATTCACTGTTGGTGGGAGTGTAAAATGGTGCAATCACTCTGGACGGAAGTATGAAACTTTCTCAAAAAGTTGGGGGAAAATGCCATTTAACCCCGTAGTTTCACTACTGAGAACATACCCTAAAGAAAGCAGACCTTAGACCTGCCATCCAAATAGATTTATGCACACCCATATTTGTTGTTGCATTGCTCACAATATCAAAGAGATGAGAGCATCGCAAGTGTCCATCAACAAATAAAGGGATATACTACCTGTGGTGGAATATTATGCAGCACTGAAAAACAAGGAACTCATAAAATATTCTACAAAATGGGTGACCCTAGAGGACATTATGCTGTGTGAAATACCTCAGTCACAAAAGGATAAGTATAGTATAATGCCATTGTTGTAGAATGGGGTTGACATGAGGGTTGGGGAAAACTGAACAAAGAGGGGATAAATAATGAATTCTGTATTGGGACAAATAAAAAAAATGAGTGTTTAAAAGTAATATATGATTCTATATTACTTTCATGACAATAGTCCAGAATAAGAAGTGCATAGCAAGGTGTTAGGATGGGAAGAGGGAGGAAATTGTGCAAAATTGAATTAATTTTCTTTAAGAAAAGTTAGAATTGGGGAGTGGGTAGGGAGGAAAATGTGCAATAAAGAATGAATGGAAATCTAATTTTTCTGTAAACTTTCATTAAAATCACCATAAAATTACATAAAAAGAAAGAAATTAAGCAGATGTCAAATTAAATATAGGATAGAAAAATAGTTGAAGACAAAATGAAACATAACATTAAGAAGGTTTCTAATGTTGCTGTTTTTGTTAAATGCCCTTGAGTTGAGTATGATTGATAGTGATCCTACGAACAACAGATCTGAATCCTGTCCAACATTTTGCCGTCTTCACACTTCTTGACACAGTAGAGAACATTGTGGCAGTCACTGTGTCAATCCTTTTAGTTGCGGGTCTTCATCTCCTTTGTTGACCTTCTGTCTTTCCAAGCATGATGTTTTCTCCAAGAAATAGCCCCTCGTATCAACATGCTCAGAGTAAGTCAATTAAGCTTTATCATCTTTATCTACAAGGAGCACTCTGGTTGCACCTTCTCTAAGACATACCCATTTGTTCTTTTGATAGTCAATGCGATGTTTAATACTCTTCTCCAACACCACAGCTCAAAGGTATCAATTCTTCTTCTGTCATCTTCCCAGCTCTCTAATGCATTGCAAGTGACCAGAATGACCAAGGCCTGAATCAGATGCCCCATAGTCCTCAAATTGACATCATTATTAGTCAATAATTTGGAAAATTTCCTAACTGCAGACTTTCCCAGTGCACTACATCTCCCAATATCCAAGGGTGTTGCTTGTTGATCCAAGTAAGATGAAGGCATCAATCTTTTCTCCATCTATTATGGGACAACAAAGTAAAATATTACAATGACATGTGTAAGGAGTTGGAGTCAGAAAATCAAAAGGGCCGAAATCACTCAGCATTTCTTAAGCTCAAGGAACTGAAGAACAAACTCAAACCTCGAGTTGCTATAATTAAGGATGCTTTAGGCAGAATATTAAATAATCCAGGAAGTATTAAAAGATGGAAAGAACATACTGAGTCACTGTATCAAAAAGAATTTTCAGACACAGAAGAATTTAACGAAACAACATATGAGCAAGAGCCTATGGTGATGAAGGAAGAAGTTCAAGCTACTTTGAAGGAAATAGAAAAAAATAAGGCCCCCGGAATAGATGGTATACCAATTGAAGTATTTCAGCTAACAGATGCTGCCCTGGATATGCTAACAAAGTTGTGCCAAGAAATCTGGAGAACAACCACCTGGCCAACTGACTGAAAGAGATTATATTTGTTCCCATCCCAAAGAAGGGTGACCCAACTGAGTGTTGAAAATATAGAACAATATCATTGATTTCACATTCAAGCAAGATTCTACTGAAGATTATCCAAAAACGACTGGAACAACACATCAGCAGAGAACTGCCAGAAGGCCCAGCTGGGTTTAGAAGGGATCGTGGTACTAGGGATATTGTAGATAATGTTAAATGGATCTTAGCTGAAAGCAGGGAATACCAGAGGAATGTCTATCTGTGTTTCAATGACTATGCAAAGG
>NW_006400130.1:465476-467567 GCF_000299155.1 Elephantulus edwardii
ATACTTTGGACATGTTGCAAGGAGGGACCAGTCCTTGGGGAAGGACATCATGCTTGGGAGAGTGGAGGGACAGCACAGAAGAAGAAGACCCTTGATGAGATGGATTGATTCAGTAACTGGAGTAATGGGGGTAGGTATGTTGGAGATGGTGAGATTGGGACAGATGGGCACAGTTTAGGGGTTGCTATAAGTTGCAAGTGACTCAAAGGCACATAACAACAATAGATCTAGAGGTTATTGTGGGGACTCTACATTGTTTGAAATTAAGAAAATTGGGCATAAGAGTTGTATCCTTACTCCATACCTAATCAATCTGTAGACTGCAAAATTTATTCAAAAAGTGGAACTATATGGACAAGAATATGGTATCTAGATCAGAGGAAGACTTACCAGTAACCTATGTTAAGCAGATGATACAACTTTGCTGGAAGTGAAGAAGACTTGAAGTGCTTGCTACAAAAGAAAAAAGACTGCAGTGTTTAAGATTTATTACATCTTAGAGTAAAGAAAACAAAAATTCTCACCACCGAACTGACAGGCAACATCATGATATAGATGAGGACTGAAATTGTCAACCATTTTGTTTTATGTGAATCCACAATCAACACCCTTGGTATCTTCAGTCAGGTGAGAAGAGATATATTACACTGGGAACACCTACAGTCAGGGACTTCTCCAAATTATTGAAAGCAATATTTGAAGACTGTAGTATTAGCCAAAAAGTTGGCTTTCTCCAACTACCTTACCTGCAAACACATGGTCTTGCAAATCATTAACAACTATGGACTAGGTTAAGAGAAAGAATGTTTTCTACACTGAGGAACTAGACTTGCAGTGGCCAAGATTTGAGGAAGACTGTGAGTCTGTGAGTTAATTAAGAATAAATGAACCTCTTGCTAGTAGTATGACTTTAGAGGCATCATGGGGCTTGGATACAGGCTCTTTATTTGCTTTCTACCTGGGGTGTTGTATGGCTGTGCTTTTCTCACTCCCTTTGGCTCTTTCAGAGAGACACTAATGAACTCCTGCTTCCATATTCTGTTTTCTCTTCTCTAGGCAAGGCAATCTCCTCCCAAGCAATGAACTGACTCTAAAAACCAACAGAGGGTCAGCTACAAGTCAGTTCTGATACTACAGTACACAGCAATAATAACAACAGGCAAGATTAAGTAATATTATGTAAATTTGTGGACTATAGTGAAGCTGACCGTAGTCTTTTTAATCACTTGCTATGCATCTGGACAATGAATTAGGATAACAGAAGAAGAATTTACATCTTTGAGCTGTGGTGTTGAAGAAGAGTACTGACTACCTCATGGATTGTTGAAAGAACAAACAGTTATGTCCTGGAGAATGTACAGCGAGACAAAACACTCCTTGCAGGCAAGTGATAAAGTTTTATCTCACATACCTTGGGCATGTTGCTAGAAGAGGTTATTCATTGGAGGGCAACATCATGCTTGGAAAGGTGGAGGGACGGTCAGAGAGATGAAGACCTTCAGCAAGATGGGCTGACACAGGACTATAGCAATGGATTCAAGTATGTCAGAGATTGTAAAGGAGGGACATGGTTCAGAACTGCTGTTCATAAGTTCACGATGGGTTATACTCAAGTCCAGGGCACCTAACAACAAAAACAAAGTATCATAGACAAAATTTAGAGATTTGGATAACCAGTATGCATGTCATTTTGTATTAAATATAAAAATGAAATAATGAATGTATGGAAATCCAAAATCTCTGTAAACATTCATTAAAATAAAAAAAAAGGATTGAGTAAGTAAAAAAAAATGAAATATGCAAGAGCTTAATTGTTGTTGTTATGTGCCGTCGAGTCGTTTCTGACTCATAGCAACCCTATGCACAACAGCCCTAAAACCTGCTCTATCCTGCGCCAACCACACCGCCTCTGATACACTCATCCTGATTACCCCAGTCACCGAATCAATCCATCTCATAGAGGGTCTTCCCCTCCTGCGCTGTCCCTCCACCTTCCCAAGCTTGATGTCCCTCTCCAAGGACCCGTCCCTCCTGGCAACATGTCCAAAGTATGTCAGACGAAGCCCCAGAATCCTTGCCTCCAAGGAGTAG
>NW_006400130.1:476737-488134 GCF_000299155.1 Elephantulus edwardii
GCATCTGATACAGGCCATGGTCTTTGCTATCACTTGTTATTTATCAGAGAGTTGGACAATGACTAAGGAGGATAGAAGGATAATTGATGCCTTTGAGCTGTGGTGCTGGAGAAGAGTATCGAGGGTACCATAGACTTCTAGGAAAACAAACAGATTCATCCTGGAAAGGGTCAAACCGGGCTGATCCTTGGAGGTGAGAATTCTAAGGCTCTGTCAAACATATTTTGGACATGTTTCAAGGAGGGACAGGTCCTTGGAGAGGAGCATCATGCTTGGTAGGGTGGAGGGACAGCGCAGAAGGGGAAGGCTCCCTATGAGGTGGATTGATTCAGTGACTAGAGTAATCAGGATGGGTGTATCGGAGACAGTGCCATTGGCAGAGGACAGAGCAGAGTTTAGGGTTGTACATAGGGTCGCTATGAGTCTCAAGCGACTCGTCGGCACATAACATTAACAACATCATGTTTTTGCCTATAAGTACAGTGCAAAAATTTTTGTTTTATTTTTTCCCCACTGATTTTTTAAATTAGTTTGCTTACAAATTTCTTATACATTGCAGTTTTTTTTCCTTGATGTTAAGATGCAATCCATATTGAAGACTGTATTCTTTGATCTGCATCATGCGCTTCACGTCCTCCTTACTTTCAGAAAGCAGGGCTGTGTTATCTGCATAAGACAGATTATTGATTACTCTTCACCTGGTCTTGTTGTCACATTTTTTTTCATAGAATTCAGCTTCTCTAATAATTTGTACATCATACAGATTGAATAGGTATGGAGAAACAATACAATCTGACACACTACCTTCATAATTCTTAACCATGTAGGGTTACCTTGATCTGCTAACAAAACACAACCTCAAGTTCTAAGGCATAGGTTTTGCATGTCCCTCCACTCTACCCAGCATGATGTCCCTCTCTAAAGACCTGTCTCTCCTTACAACATGTCCAAAGTATGTCAGGAAAAGCCCCAGAACCCTTGCCTCCAAGGAGCAGCCTGGTTTAACAACCCTCTCTAGGATGAATCTGTTTGTTTTCTTGGCAGTCCATGGTACATTCAATACTCTTCTCCAGCACCACAGCTCAAAGGTGTCAATTCTCCTTCTATCCTCCCTAGTCATTGTCCAACTGTCTGATGCATAACAAGTGATTTCAAAAACCATGGCCTGTATCAGGCGCACCTTAGTCTCCAGAGAGACAGCGTTGCTCTTGAGTACTTTAGGGAGGTCCCTAACCACAGACTTTCCCATCGCAATACATTTTTTAATTTCCTGGCTACTGGTGCCAAGAGTGTTGACCGTGGAGCCAAGCAAAGTGAAGCTGTGAACAATCTCAATCTCTTCACCATCCATCCCGATGCTACCGATTGGTCCAGCTATGACTTATTTTGATCCTCACAGTCAAAACACTTTTGCATGGTCAATAAAGCTTAAATAGAGTTTCTTCTGTTACTCTTTATTTTCAACAAGGATCCATTTGGCATCAGCAATGATATCTTTGGGGTCATAGCCTCTTCTAAATCTTGATTGAACTTCTGTCTGTTCCCTATCTATGTACTATGTGCTAGCTATTTTTTGGATGATCTTAAGCAGTATTTTCCTTGCATGTGATATTAATGATATTGTTAGAGAGTTTTCACATTCTGTTAGGTCACCTTTCTTGGGAATGGGAACAAATATGGACCTCTTCCAGTTTGTTGTACAGACAGTTTTCCTACACATTTCCTGGAATAGACTGGTAAACACATCCAGGACATCTATTAATTAAAACAAGTCAGTCAGTATCCCATCAATTTCTGGAGTTTTATTTTTTTCCAGTGTCTTCAGTGCAGCTTCAACGTCCTCCTTCATTACTTGCTCATATAGTACTTTCTGAAATTTGTCAACGCCAGTCATGGGTTGTGTTTTGGTTTGTTTTTTGGTGTGTTTTTTTCCTTTTCTTTTTTTGTAGTTTTATTTTGTGACCTGGTACATATTTTTCCCATCTTCTTGTGATGCTTCTTGGGTCATTCAACATATTTGCCCACAGCATCTTTCAATATTGTGACTCAAGGCTTACATTTTTCAGTTCTCTCAGCTTGAGAAATATGGAGCTAGTTCTTCTCTTTTCATTCTCCAATTTCAGCTCTCTGTACATTCCATTAAAATATACCACTCTGCCTTCCTTAGCATTATTTTGAAATCTTTTGCTCAGCTCTTTTACTTTACCATGTTTCATTTTGGCTTCTAGATGTTCTAGTGCAATTTTCAGAATCTGTTTTGACTTCCATTTTGAGCTTGGGGGCTTTTGTTTTGTTTGTTTGTTTGTTTGTTTTTTGTTTGGTTTGGTTTTGGGTGTTTTTTTTTCTTTCTTTCTCCTCTGTCTTTGTAATGGCCTATTACTCCCTTGATATCATTCCACAACTCATCTAGTCTTTGATCACTGGCATTTAATGCTTCAAACTTATTGTTAAGATAATTTTTAAATTCAGGTGGAATAGATTCAAGATGATATTTAGGTTCTTGTGTACTTGTTTTAATTTTCTTCCACCTCAATTTGAACTTACACATGAGCAATTCATAGGTTTTACCCACAGTCTGCCCTTGCCCTGGTTTTCATTTCCAATATTGAGCTTCTCCAATGATTCTTTCCACGAATGTAGTCAATTGATTTATATGCAGTCCATTAGGTTAAAAACCATTTTTGGTTTTTGTTTTTTTTTAAAAAAAGGTATTTGCAATGAATAAATCATTGAAAATACAAAATTTGATTATTCTAGTTCCAGTCTCAATTCTGTTACCACGTCCATACTTTCCAACTACTATTCCTTCTTCATTGTTTCCAGCTTTTTCATTCCAGTCACCATTTATCATTAATGAATATTGATCAAATAGTCAATTTGAGACTGTCAGATTTGGTAAAAATTTTCAATTTTCTCCTCTTTGACTCTACCTGTAGAAGTATGTATTTGAATAATAGTCATATTAACAGTTCTTCCTTGCAAAGGTATGGTTTATATAATTTCACTTATAACATTCTACTTCAGTACTGAACATGAAATGAACTTTTGTATTATGAATGCAACACCTTTCTTCTTCTATTTTTTATTCCCAGCACTGTATACCATGTAATACTTCAGTAAACCATCTAATTCAAATTGATCTACATTCCAGATCCCAGTTGCTCTACATAAGAGTCTCCCAGCCCCCAACAGACTATAAATCAGAAAATCCCACATACTGAGTCCTAATTGCTTTAAACAAGAAGATCCTATCCACTGATTGACTATTATTCAAATAAGAAAAACCTACCTTCCAGATCCCAGTTGCTTTAAATAAGAGATTTGAAGGTTTCTAATACAACCATCAATTTCTTTCTATTATATGTATAGCATGAAATGTATATATTTTGCTTTCTGTTTTTGTTAAGTATTTAAAATAATACACATTTTGAAGACTATCTCTGTAAATATTCCTAGAACCAAGACTGAATAATTTTTTGAGAACTTCCTATTGCCATTGACGCCTGGGGTAAGATAGAAATAATATTAGAGAAAACAATCTCAAAATAATGATGGAAACACTGAAAGATTGTAGACCAATTAAAGCTAAATCATTCTCTCTTTTTACTCTGAGGATTGTAAAATTTGCAGCAGGTGCCCATAAATATTTAAGACAGATTTATAAGTTCCCTTGGGGCTTCAATTAACAATTCTTTATTATTTCTGATTAACATGCTAATGAAGAGTGATCTAATTCAATTGTATATTTTAGCATTCCAAAATCAAGCTGATAATATTCTGTGGATAAATTTGGATTTCATTTAAACTGTTTCCTTCTTTCAGTTCATTTTCAGTCAACAAACTCAAACAGACGTTTACTTTCACTTTTGGCTCTTGAAAATCTGTATAATGATACTGGGAAGAACATCCCTCCACAAAAAAAAAAACAACAGGCGAAGCAATTCTTTTTTAACAAACTTTTTGTAATACCATACAATTCATTGGTTTTAAGTGTTTAATAGGGATCAGTGGAGGTTTTACTTTTTTAGTTATTTGCAAAGCTAGGTCCCTTAAAAGGGAGCTCTTGTTACCTAGTGGGCAAGGAGTTAGGCTGTCAACACAAAGGGAAGCTATTAACATAAAGTCAGGCAATTCAAATACACTAACAGCTCTTTGAGAGACAGTCAGCTAGCTATAAGTTGTTGGTTCAAACTGAAAAGCAATAATTTGAGTTGAGTTGTTGCCCTTAATACCACAATCTATTTTTATTTTGTAATTTAACAATTGTCGTAAATACCCCATTAACTGCCTTTTGAAACCTGAAAGTGAACTCATCCTTGAGGTACAGCTTGAAGTCATATATTTGATATATATGATAATCAACCACATAATATCACAAGGGAAACATTTGCCCAGAAATAAAGCACAAAACACAGAAAAAGAGAAGATAGTTGGAAACAAGAGCCATATGGAGATAATGAGAAGAGTGATCATGAAAAGTGAGGATTGTCGTCAATGTCTTAAGACAAATCTACAGTAATATTTGAATGGGATATTTACCTGTCCTGTGAACTTTCACTATAATAATAATAAAAGTTAATTAAACCGTGCATGCACGCACGCGCACGCGCGCGCACACACACACACACACACACTCACTTTTTTTAAAAGTCAACAAACTCCAGTTATGCTGACTTGGGATTATGCTGAATTAATTACCATATCCCCAGTACTAGGTGGTTGTTATTATTATGTACTATCAAGTCAGAATTAACCCATAAATGACTCTCTGGCAGATTTTCTGAGGCATTTTAATTGCATGAGATATGATTACCCATCTTTCTCCAGTGGCACAGCTGATGGATTCAAACTGTGTGCCTTCAGGATTATAGTGCAGCTCTTTACTACTAGCCTATCAGATGTAGTTATAAAATTATTTTCTGTATGTATGTCGTTGTTGTTAGGTTGCTATCAATTTGAACACAACTCATAGTGATCCTATGAACAGATATTTGGTTTTGTGACGACGATAGCTATGAAAAGGCATTAGGTCCTTTGTTCATAGAGTTGCTATGAGTCATGCTCAACTCCACAGTAAAAACAACTGGTGCTATTAAGCCAAGTGCAACTCATAGCAACCCTGTAAACATCACATCTGAACCCTGCTCTACCCTCTGACATCCTCATTATCTCAGATACACTTGAGGCTATTGCTGCAGTCACTGTGTCAGTCTATCTCATTAGAAATATTCCTCTCTTTTACTGATCTTCCACATTTCCAAGTATAATGTCTCTTTCCGAGAAGTAGCATCTGCTAACAAAGTACTTTGGAGTAACAAATCTTCTCTATCTTTGTCTCCAAGGAGCTCTCTGACTGCACTTTCCCAAGACATATCTGTTTATTCTTTTGGCAGTCAGTGGGTTATTCAGTACTCTGCTCCAGCTTCACAACTCAGAGACATCAATTTTTCTGTCATCCTTATTCATTGTCCATCTCTCAGATGCATAGCAACTGATTGAAACAGTCATGACCAGAATCAGGCACACCTTAGTCTTCAAACAGATGTCATTGCTTTTAAGAATTTGGGAGCTATTCCTAACAGCCGCCTTGCCTAATGCAATATGTGTCCTGACCTCCTGATTACTGGTACCAAGGATGTTAACTGTTGATTCAAGCAAGATGAAATCAATGACAACTACAGTTCTTCTTCAGTCTATTATGATGTTGTGTATAGGCTCAGTGAGGAGGACATTTTTTTCCTGAAATTGAGATATAATCCATTTTGAAAGTTTCAGTCCTTAAACTGAAGGCTGTAGCAAGCATTTTTTCTTCTCACTTTCAGTAAGCAAGATTGTCTCATCTGTGTAACACAAGTTGTTGATGAATCTTCTTCTTGACTTGGTGCTGTATTTTTCTTTGTAGAGTTCAGCTTTGTGGATTGTTTGCTCAGAATAGAGATTGAAAAAAAAATACATCCCTGACACACATCTTTTAAGATTTTAAACCATGGAGTCTTCCCTTGTTGTGTTCAGACAATAGCTTCTTGATTTAGGTATAGATTTCACATAAGCATGGTCATGTGTTCTTGGATTCCCATTCTACTTAATGTTAGCCATAGTTTGTTATTAGAACTCACTTGACAGAGAAACAGATAGGCAGTATTTTTATACATTCATGAATGTGAACCTTCTATATGGCTATATATCTGCATATGCCCAGAAAAACACATTCTCATTTGCAGGAATCATATTTCGGCCATAAATAAAACTTATGAAATTAAAATTTCTAAAAAGATATTTTGAAGAGTCTGCATAAGCTTTACGTAACAAATTTAGGTGTTCTTATTTTTTTTTTATGGTGAGAAAAATTTATATTTAGAATTAGCCAGCTGGACTCAGTTTGACGATCCCAATTTTGTTGGCAACATCCAAAGCATGATAGTCAGAAGCAAGTCAAACATAGGCCTTCTTCTCTCTATCAGACCTAGTCAAAGTGTTGACCTTAACCACATCAATATCATGGAGCTTCGTTACAGCTTGTTTAATTTGGTACTTGTTGGCCTTGGCATCCACAATGAACACGAGTTTGTTATTATCTTCTATCTTCTTCATGGCTTATTCAGTGGTCAGGGGAAATTTGATGATGGCATAGTGGTCAAGCTTGCTTCTCCTGGGGGCACTCTTCCGGGAATATTTGCCTTCAGAATCTCAGTGTTTTGGGCCACCAGAAGGTAGGTGACTTTCGGTTCTTCTTCTTTTTTTTTCTTTTTTTGGCTTTGAATTCCCTTCAGGACTGCCTTCTTGGCCTTTAATGCCTTTGCTTTGGCTTCAGTTTTGGGAGGGGCAGGGCCTTCCTTCTTTGCTTTCAGAGCCATCTTTGTAGAAAGAAGTGTTGTTATTTTAAATCAGATGTGGTTGCTTCCTACATAGGAGCTAACTGGAATCCTTAATTTAGTGAGGATTACCAAAATTTAGGGACTTTAGAAGATCAAGGACTGCAACCTTAAGTATTAATTGAAGCTCAACCTCAAGAGAACAAAGATTCTCACCACTGGGCCAATTGGCAGCATCATTATGTATGATGAAGAGATTGAGATTGCTAATAATTTTAGTTTGCTTGGATCCACAATCAACACTCTTGGTACCAACATCCAGGAAATCAAGAGCCAACTTGCACTGGGAAAGTCTGCTGTCATGGACCTCTCCAGAGTATTGAATAGGAATGACATCAGTCTGGAGACTAAGGTGCATCTGATCCAGGCCATAGTCTTTGTAATTGCTTGCTTTGCGTCTGAGAGCTGGACAATGATTAGGGATGATAGAAAGATACTTGATGCCTTTGAACTGTGGTACCAGAGAAGAGTGTTGATTATACCATGGACTCCTAGGATAACAAACACTTTCAACCTGGAGAAGGTAAAACTAGAATGCTCCTTGGAGGCAAGTATTCTGAAGCATCTTCTGACATATTTTGAACGTGTTAGAAGGAGAGACTTGTCTTCAGAGAGGGACATCAAGCTTGGGAGGGTGGAGAGACAGCTCAGGAGAGGAAGACGTTTTATGAAATGGATTGATTCAGTCCCTCAGGCAACAGGGGTAGGTATGTCTGAGATAATAAAGTTGGCACAGGATAAAGAAAGGCTTAGGACTCTTGTACACAGGGTCACTATGAGTCGCAATTGACTCTATGGCACATAACAATAAACAACAACATATGATCCAAATATTCTTGAGGAAATAGGTCAAAACTACTCTCAGGTAGCCTTAGATAAAGGAGGCTGGGTGGTGTAAATGGTTATGTGTTAATGTAAATGGTTAACCAAAATGTCAAATTTATTAGTTACTCTGAGAGAGATCTCTGATGTCCTATTGGTAAGGAGATGAAGAGCTATTCAAAAGACACATGGTTTGAATACATCCAGCTGCTTGGTGAGGGAAAGATAGACATCTCCTCCAATGTGAATAACCTGCCTCTGAAAACATTCTGTAAAGACAGCTATGAAACAGTTCCAACTTAAGGATACATACCATCAACTTTTAGTCAAAGGACATGGAAATTCTCTTCTCATAAACATGTACTATCTTGGTAATTTGATGCAGGGTTGTCATTGAGTCAGAACCAACTCAATGGCAGAAGATTTTGAGGTAGGGCTTTGGTATGTTTGTTGGTTTGTTTGTAGCCTTTCTAAGAAAAAAGGACACTTGATGATGAAATAAGTGTTTGGTTGCTAAGTTAAAGTTCAATTGTTTAAACCACAAGTAGCTTCAGAAAGGAAAAGATTTGGCAACCTTCTTCTATAAAGATTACCTTCTGAGAAACCTTATGTAGTATTTCTGCTCTAATTGATAGTGTTGATTAGAATAAGAATAGACTCAAATCACACAAAATACATTCACTTTAAATAAAGAAATCAGTATGGGCTTGTGCCAGCCGCAACGCCTGCGCCTGCGAAGAAATCCAGGAAGAGCAACAGTCTGCCAGCCACCCCGGAACTCCAAAGGAGGGAACACCGTGTGACCCCAGAGGAGCAACGACTACCCACCACTGTGTGACCCACCTGCAGCCCACACCTGCATGACCCCCAGACCCCTACCACACAGGGTGCTGCTGCATAAAACCCCAGCAGCGCCCAAGCCCCGCCCCCTACCTCTTGGTGGTAGGTGGTGTCCAAGCCCTGTGCTCCTTTGCACCCCTAGTCCCTTGCTTCCCCACTTCCCCCGCCCCCCTTTGCAACCCCACAACCACACACCTGAGCTCCCGCCACAAACCTGTGACCTCAGGGCACCACCGTGGATCCAGCCATCACACGGAGTTGTCAGCTGAGCTGCTGTGGAACTAACCTGGCAGGAGAAAGGCTGGTAGGATCCAGGCTGGGTTTACTGGGGCATTGCTGATTACCTGGGAGAGCACCTACAGGCGTGCCCACTGGTAGGGAATTTGGCCAAGCTCTCTTGGGCTACACCAACTGCCCAAAAGGAGCCAGCCAGATGGTTCCTGTGGACTCTGCAGACCAGCCAGAGGCTAGTGGGTTGGTGGGAATTTGACCTTGACTTTTCGGATCCTGTCAGATCCAGGACTCTGCTGGAGCAGGGGCTGTTGTGTGAGGGCACCTGCATAAATGCCACTGACAAAAAAAAAGGGGAACACTGACAAAACCTTTGGGTAGGAAAGAGACAGCAAGAACTTGAGTAGGGACCCCAATCGTGAGCACACTGAGACAGCAAAGGTTTAAACAAGGTCCCCCAAGTGTTTGACCTGCCCTTGTGATCATTGCAACCCTTTGCCTGCCCCACCCCATTTGGCTCCACACCAGTGCCTACACGTTTGGGAAATCAACTTACCTTTAATCAGGAGCACCTTGACTTGTCTTACCAACAAGAGATTGCCCTAGCAGGCTCTGAACTGATATTTTTCTGAAGTCAGAAATTCAGAGAAATGCGCAAGTGCAGTAGCTGCCCATCTGATCTCAAGAGCATTGTATTCAGATCAATAACATATCAATGTCTCAAAGAAAGCAAACTATCCCACACAATACACAAGAGCAAAGCAAGATGTCACTCACAAAGGGCAACACAGTAGCAGTGGATACCCTGAAGCCAGAAAGTCTCATGGAACTTTCTGACACAGAATTTAAAAGAGGAGCAACCGAATATATCCAATGGGTGAAAGACAAACTTGATGAATTACAGGATACTACAAGCAAAGACCAGGAAGAGCTCAAAAAAGAAACGCAAAACATTGTAGAGAAAACAAATGAGGCATTAGCGGCACTGGAAAAACAAGAATCCACCATTCAAAATATAAGGTCCAATGTTTCAGAGGCTGTCAACATGATGGAGGGACATATGAGCAGAGTTGATGAGATGGAACAAAGAATCAGTGAAATTGAAGAAAAAATTGTCACCACTGATCTGCTAGAGCAAAAAGCAGAATCAAAAAAGAAAGAAAAAGAAGAAAAACTAAGAATAATGTGGGACACCATAAAGAAAAATAACATGCACATCATTGGAATCCCAGAAAAGGAAGAAGCAAGTAAAGACACTGAAAAAGTTGTGGAAGAATTACTAGAGGAAAACTTCCCAAACATAATGAAGAATGAGAGAATATGTACTCAGGAAGCTCAGCGAACACCATATAGATTAGACCCCAAAAGAAAAGCATCAAGACATATCATAGTTAAATTTGCCAGAACCAGAGATAAGGAGAGAATCCTGAAAGCAGCAAGGGAGAAACAAAGAGTAACCTATAAGGGAGAACAGATAAGATTAAGTGCCGATTTCTCAGCAGAAACCATGCAGACAAGAAGAGAATGGAAGGACATATATCAAACACTCAAAGAACACAACTGTCAACCAAGACTACTGTACCCAGCAAAATTATCCATCAAATATGAAGGACAGATCAAGATATTCCCAGAAAAGCAAAAGCTAAGAGAGTTTGTAAAAACAAGACCAGCATTGTAGGAGAGACTCAAAGATGTCCTTCTTACAGACATACATCAGAAAGCTCCATGGTCCAAAGTAACTAGCAACAACACTAAAAAGAATTCAACACAAAGATAGCAATAAAACCTAACCTTTCAATAGTCACACTGAATGTGAACGGTTTAAATGCACTGCTGGTGAGAGAGTAGCAGATGGGATAAAAAACCAACATCCATCAATATGTTGTCTACAAGAGACACACCTGAAAAATGAAGATAAAGCTAGGCTAAAAATAAAAGGGTGGGGAAAATATACCAAGCAAATGGCAACCAGAAATAAGCAGGCGTAGCCATATTAATCTCTAATAAAATAATTATCAATGTAAAAACCATCACAGAGGACAAGGAAGGTCACGACATAATGCTGAAAGGGTCAACTGAGCAAGAGGATATAATAATAAATATCTATGCACCAAATGAAAGACCAGCAAAATACATAAAACAAACATTAACAAAACTGAAAAAAGAAATAGACAACACTACTATAGTGTTGGGAGACTTCAATAAACCCCTTTCAAGGAAAGATAAAACTACCAGGAAAAAAATCAACAGAGATACTGAAGAATTAAACCACACAATAAGCCAACTTAATCTCATAGATATTTATAGACTAATGCACCCCAAAAAGGCACAGTATACCTTCTTCTCCAATGTGCATGGGACATTCTCTAGAATAGATCACATTCTAGGTCACAAGGCAAGCATCAATAAATTAAAAAACATAGAAATAAGACAAACCATCTTGTCAGACCATAAAGCTACAAAATTAGAAATTAATAATAGGACAATAAAGGAGAAAAAACCATGCATTTGGAAGCTGAAAAACACCTTGCTTGAACATAACTGGGTAGTAGAAGAAATAAAAAATGAAATTAAAAAGTTTCTTGAAACTAATGACAATGAAAACACCACTTGCCAAAACCTCTGGGAAACA
>NW_006400130.1:488765-489328 GCF_000299155.1 Elephantulus edwardii
CCAAAATAGAAAACTATAGGCCAATATCTCTCATGAACATTGATACAAAAATTCTGAATAAAATACTGGCAAAAAGTATCCAACGATACATCAAAGAAATAACTCACCATGACCAAGTGGGATTCATAACAGATACGCAAGGATGGTTCAACATAAGGAAAACAATTAAGATAATTCATCACATTAACAAGGCAAAGAACAAGAATCATGTGATCCTATCAATTGGTGCAGAAAAGGCCTTTAACAAAATCCAACACACTTTCCTGATTAAAACACACAACAAAATAGGATTAGAGGGGAATTTCTTCAATATAGTAAAAAATTATGAAAACCCTAGAGCCAACTTTGTTCTGAATGGAGAGAGGTTAAAGGCATTCCCCTTAAGAACAGGAACTAGGCAAGGATGCCCACTATCACCTCTCTTATTCAACATTATTTTGGAAGTCTTAGCGATAGCAATAAGACAAGAGAAGGGAATAAAAGGCATTCAAATTGGCAACAAGGAGGTAAAATTATCCCTCTATGCGGGTGACATGATAGTATACTTAGAAAACCCTAAAGAC
>NW_006400130.1:490743-491457 GCF_000299155.1 Elephantulus edwardii
TGGCAAAGGGCACACTGACAAAGGAGATTAATCAGAACTGGCTTTGACAAGCACTGTGGCAATTGGACAATTAAAACAGACTTTCAAGGGGGGGGAGAACAAGGAACTGGGGAGGAGGGTTAGAGAAAATAGTGCAACAATGAATGAATGAAAACCCCAAATCTCTGTAAATATTCATTAAAATTAATAAAATTTAACATAAAAAATTTTTTTTAAAAAGGGGAAAAAAAGAAATCAGTATGAAGGACAAGGTAGTTCAATTCCTTTGAGGAGCTGAGGCCATCAAAGTTGTAACTGGGGTCAGTAAGTACTCAGGTGAAGAAATATGTATATCCAAATTAGGTTTCAAAAACTCAGTTGACCACTAAATTCAATCATCTCAAGATCACATGAAGTAAGAGAATGTAGGAATTCATTTATTTAAAAGTTTATTTCAAGAGATTTTTGTTCTCAAATAACTCTTCTTTTGTGGCAAATAACCATTTAGCTAGAAATGTTCTTCTGAAAGTTCTGCATTATATATTATGTTTTACCAAGGAAATCAGGGGACAGAAGGGGAAGAAAAGCCAAAGAGGAAAAAAATCATAAACATATTTTTGCTCTCCAGTCTTTCCCAATTTGTGTAGTATTTTTTCGATATTGTTGCTCCTGAGTACTGCGTACTATTCCATTAACTGAATATAACACAATTTCTTTTTTTTCTATAATTATATT
>NW_006400130.1:492814-497638 GCF_000299155.1 Elephantulus edwardii
CTTCCCTTTTTACCCTACTGGAGAAGTTTTTGGATGTGCATAGGGATTTGAGTCTTAGAAGGTCCCATTCATCTATGTTATCTTCTCCTGGTTTCTAAATTCATTTGGTTGTAGTTGGACATTTAGGCTGTTTCCATGTTCTTGTGATGGTGAATAATGCCCTATGAAAATTGGTATACAAATCTCCATTTGTGTCTCAGCTCTGATTTCCTTGGGATATATATTCCTAGCAAAGGAATGTTGCTGTTATTGTTGATTGCCATTGAGTTGAGCACAACTCAGAGATTCTATTAACAAAAGACCTGATATCTTTCTACAAGTATCATTGTTTCTCCAAGTTCATAGAGTTTCCATAGGCATGTGGCTTAGGAAGTGGATGCTACTCCTGCCTCCAAACCTGTTTTATAACTAGGAGAGCCACCAAACACTGTCCCCATTGGGAAACCATTATGTCATTTGACACACCAATGGCACAAGATTCAGCATCACAGCAAACCCAGATTACCTAAGTACAGCAAGGTGACAAAGAGTGATGTACAAAGTAGAAGAATGTTCCTCCAAAATGTAACAATAGTAGTCTCATTTAGCAGCGGTTCAAATGTTGTCAAGTCACTCATAGTGACCCTATGAACCAAAGACCTGAACTCTGTCCTATAATTAACATCATTTCTCTATGTTCATAGTGTTTCCATAAGCATCTGGCTTTGGAAGTGGAAGCCACTCCTGCTTCCAACCTGAATCAACCTGAAATCTCCTTGAAACACTGTCCATGATAGGTATCCATTATGGTATTTGACACAGTGTCTGACATCACACAACTCCAATTACTTTAGTACAGTAAATAGCCAAACAATTGCTGTACCACTTAAAGAATGTTCATCCCAACATTAATTAATTTTAAAGACACGCCCAACAAATGCTGTTGACTATGATAAACCAAATAGGTTTTCTGCCCTTGGGTCATCATTTGTTGGCTAAATTGGACAAAAGTCCACCCAGAACCTCCACTTGTGGAGGGACAAAAACCAGTAACACAAACCAAAACTTTCCTTACCTGACCTTCATTAAGAGATTAGAAACCAACTTCTAGAGTAGAACTACTCCACAGGAGCCTCCAGGCAAGCCACAGACTTAAACTAGCACTGTGGAATTTTAAAGACATGTCTGAAAAATGTTGTTGACTGTGATAAACCTAGTAGACCCTCCTCCCTTGGGCCATTGTTAGCAGTAGAATAGCTGATATATATGGTGTTTCTATGGTCAGCATTTTGAAGGAAGTCCAAACTGCCTTCTCAGTATAAGGACAAATATTCCATTAAGATAATTATTGTAAAAATATAGGTAACTTGTAAAATGTGCAGAGTATCCCAAAGGGGGGAAAGAGTGGGAGCAGAGAGGTGAAGAAGGGTAGGGAGGAAGAACACAAAGTCTCACATTTGGGGGGTGGAGGGAGATAGTAAAGGAAATAGGAAAGATCCTCCAACGACTGATAGGATAATGTTTGGCATAGTTTAATCATGTTTCATTTGATAAAATACAATGTGTGGAAATGATTGTATGAAACATAAAGTCAATGAAGGAAAGTGTGAAGCACAGTGTACACAAATTTTGTAAAAAAATTAATAAAATAAAAAAAATTGCTGTGATATTCTTAGTTTCCAAAGCTGAAAAGTTTCTTTTTAATATCAGTGCTCTCATATTTTCTGTAAAAATCTTTATTCTTTATTTGGTAAGCAGCTAAGAGCATTTATATACATAGAAGAAAACTTCAAGTATCAAATATTAAATGTTTTCTTGGCTTAGAAGAACATGAATCTTTTGGAATAAATAGTTGCACTACCAGCAAAAAGCATATTGAATAATAAAATGTTCACAGTGCCCAAAGTCAAAAGATGAAATTTTGCTATCCTTTCTTGTAGAGAAAACTCTGGTTGCACTCCCTTCAGAATAAATTAGCCTTCCCTCCCTTTTTGACAGTCAATGGTATATATAACACCCTTCAACAGCACGCAATTTAAAGGTACCAATTATTCTACAATCTTTATTCATTATCCAATTTTCAGATGTATAAAAAATTGAAAATATGAAGGCTTTAATCATTAAAGCGGTAATTATTCTCTTTAAAATTTTTGAGAAGTCTTTAACAATGGATTAACCCAATGTAACATCTCTTTTGATATCTTGACTGATGTTACCCTGAGTATTGATTGTGGATTCAAGTAAAATTAAATTGTTAACTAGTTCAATCTTTTCTCCATCTATCGTGATATTGCGTATTGGTCCAGTGGCGAAGATGATTATTTTTTTCCTAATGTTGAGATGTCATCCATATTGAACTCTGATTTTCTGCAGTAAATGTTTAAAGTCTTCTTTACTTTCTACAAGAAAGATTATGCCATTTACATAACACAGTTTGTTAATGAATTTTTCTCCAAAATTAATGTAACATTCATCTTCATATAGTCAAACTTCTCAAAAGATTTGTTCAGCATACAGATTAAAGAGACATGGACAAAGGATACAACTCTGACCACAACTATTCTGTTTTTTAAACCATGCAGTGTTCCCTTATTCTGTTCGGACAACTGCTTCTTGATTTATGTGTGGGTTTCTCATAAGCACAGATAATTGTTCTAGAATTCCCTTTCTTCTCAAAATTGTCCATAATTTACTATAGTGCACACAGTCTAGTGTTTCATGTAATCAATGAAAAACAAACATCTTTCTAGTCTTCTTTGCTTTCAGTCAAGATCCATCTGACATCAGCAATGATTTCCTTATTCCATGGGCTCTTCAGAATCCAGTTTGAATTTCTGGAAGTTCACTGTTGAAGTATATGATCTAGTGGTTACAAAAATAATCTTCAGTAAAAATTTCCATTTATATAATATTGCTCATGTGAAGTCTCATGGCCTAGTGGTAATAAAGTGTGATGCAATCTCAAAGGCATGCAATCCAAATCCACCAGCTGCTCCTTGAGAGAAGGATGGGCACTCCCCTTCCATGGTTCAGTTCCAACTAGATGCACACAGCAGGGAGAACCATATTAATTATATTTTTCAGTAATTTCCACATTATATTGGATCAACATTTTGGAATGGGAGAAAATACAGATCTCTTCCACTCAGTTGACCAGGTTGTCGGTCCTATCTCTTTCTCAAAACATCTAAGTTGATTTTTTATCAATTACTAGGGCCTTCTATTTTTGCCAGTAACTGAAGTGCAGTTTGGACATCCTCCTTCAATTCTTTTAGTTCTTGATTTTATGTTACTTACTGAAATGGTTTGGTCTTGACTGATTAATTTTTCTATAGTGCCTCTGTGTGTTCCTTTCATCTTCTTTATCTACTCTTCCCTTTTTTATTAGTTTACAAACAATAATTCGTTTACTTTATGCTTCATTAATTTACATTGTGTTTTATATTGTACTTGATAACATGTAATATTATATAATTTATTACTATTTATGTAGGCATATTATTATCACAAATTTTCGAGTCCCCAAGGAATCTATCCTATTCCTTCACTTCCTCATCTGCCCATTAAACTCTGCTTGCACTTCCCCTTTAATGCCTTATTTCCCATTTCCCTTTATCCTTTTGGACAGTTGTACACATCTTACTATTTATCCTACTTGTCATAGCAAGACTAGTTAGTTCATTCATCACATTACATAGCATTTAACAAAATCATTGTTTCTTAATATTGCATGTTAATTGTGTGATTATACCACAATTAAAGTCACTAACTTGTGATGAGCATTTGAGCTGTTTCCATTTTTCTGTTATTATGAATAATGCATTTCTGTTTATGTCCCACTTCTAAAATCCCTGTGTATATTGCTAGCAGTAGAATAACTGGGTCTTGTGGGATTTCTATGTTCAGATTTTTAAGGAAATGCTAAAAATGCCTTCCAGAGTGATTGTACAATTTTAAAGTCCCACATGCAGTGCATGAGAGTTCCAATCTCTCTACATCATCTCCAATATTTATTGTTTGCTGTTCTATTAAATGTTGTACAACTGGAATAAGATGGTATCTCATTGTTGTTTAGATTGACAGCTCTTATTGCCAGTGATTTTGAGAATTTCTTCATGTGTCTATTGAGCATTTCTTCATGTGTCTGTTATTAAATTGAATTTCTGTCTTTGTGAAAAGTCTTTTCATGTCTTCTGCCTATTGGTGACTGGATTATCAGTCTTTATCTTGTGAAGGTCTTGTATTATTCTGTAATCTTTCATTATGACACTATTTTCTAAGAGGCCATTGCCAATTTTTTTTTCCCAATTCTGTAGGTTTTATTTTCACCATGTTGAAAAAGTTGTTTTGGTTTGGTTTTTTTATTCACATAGAGACTTAAGATTTAGAAAGTCCCATTCTGCAATTTTATCCTCTCCAGGTCATGCGTTTCTGCCTGTACTAAAAAACCTGCTGATGCCAAGGGCTAGGGCTTCTGTTTTCGGTCCCATTTAGTCTCTTTATCATTTTTATTATTTTGGGGTTTATCCCTAGGTTTCTGACCCACTTTGAGTTGATTCTTGTGTATGGTGTAAGGCATGGATCCTGCTTTGGCTTTCTGCAGGTAGATGTCAAGGTTTGTCAACACCATTTATTGAAAAGTTATAGTTTCTGCATTTAATAGATTTTGATTCCTTGTCAAACATCAATTGACTGTAGATAGATGGGTTAACTTCTTTCTCAGTTCTGTTCCATTGCGCTACATTGTGCTAGTAATATGCTGTGTTGGGAAATACAGCACCTTATAGTAGGTTTTGAGATCAAGGAGTTCTATGCTTCCCACCTCAATTTTCAGAAGAGCTTTGT
>NW_006400130.1:497738-500129 GCF_000299155.1 Elephantulus edwardii
AATAGGTTTGGTATATTTTGGGCTGTTGTACATAGGGTCGCTATGAGTTGCAGGCGATTCGACGGCACATAACAACAACAACATATGTATTATGATTGTACTGAATAAGTAGATTTTTGGTAGAATTGTAATTTTCACTGGGTTGGTCTTCCTATCCATTAACAGGGAGTAAATGTCCATTTATCTAGGTCACTTATTGTGTCTAGTAATACTGTTTTCTTTTCACAAGGCTGTTGTGTCTCTCGTTAGGTTTATTCCCAAGTTGTTGTCTTGTGATTGGCTATTGTAAATGGCATATTTTTTCTTAGTTTCCTTTTCCTTGCTTCCATTGTTGCTGGAGACAAATTAAACTGATTTTGCATATTAATCTTATATCCTGTAAATCTACTAACTTGGTCTACTATATCTAAAAAGGAAGAAGGACTGACCATCAACTTATGGAATAAAAGGCCTTCTAAAACCCTATGTACAATAGAGCACACTTAGAAGAGACCAGATGATGGGGCAACTGAGGCTGAACCCTCAACTTTGGAAAACACAAAGAAGAACAGTTTTCAATAGACACTAATAAATGGAATGTGTAATGTGAAAAGCATGAATGTAGCAGAACTATACATTGTTAAGAAAGAAATGGAGGGGAGAAAAGTGCAACAATGAAAGAACGGAAATCCAAAGTCTCTGTAAATTTTTACTGAAATCAATAATAAATTTAAATTAAAAAAATAAATGGGACATATAAACATAGACATACTGTTTATTGTTGCTACTGTTAAGTGCTGTCAAGTCCCTTGTGATTCATAATGACCTTATGTACAACAGCTCTGAACCCTGCTTTATCCTGACGCAACCTCATCATTTCCAACACCTCATTACCTCAGTCAATCTCATCCAGGGTCTTTCTTGGGCTGTTCCTCCCCCTCCCAAATACGATGTCCCTTTCCAAGGACTGGTCCCTCCTTGCAATATGCCCAAATTATGTCAGATGGAGACTTGAAATCTTGTCTCCAAGAAGCAACCTGGTTTCATTCTCTCCAGGATGAAACTGCATGTTCTCCTAGCAGTCCAAGATATATTCAATAATCTTCTCCAGTACCTCAATTCAAAGGCCCAATATCTCCTTCCACTATCCTTAGTCATTGTCAAGCTTTCTGACACATAGCAAGAAATTGTGAAGACCATGGCCTAAATCAGGCAGACCTTAGTTTCCAGATTGATGTCATTGTTCTTCAGTACTCTGATGAAGTAGCTGAATGCAATTTCCCAATACAATTTGTGTTTTGATTTCTTAGCTGCTATTATCAAATGTGCTGATTGTGGAACCAAGCAAACTGAAGCTATTAACAGTCAGTCTCTTCACCATCTATTATGATGCTACCAATCAGCCGAGTAATTGGAATATTTGTTTTCTTGATTTTGAGCTTCAGTACATATTGAAAACTGCAGTCCTTGACCTTATGCAACCTATGCCTCAGTTTCTCCTTAGTTTCAGCAAGCAAGGTTGTGTTAACTGTATAATGCAAGTTGGCGATTGTTGTTGTTGTTATGTGACATCGAGTCGCCTGTGACTCATAGCAAGCCTATGTACAACAACCTTAAACTCTGCCCATCCTGTGCCAATCTCACCATCTCCAACACACCTACCCTCATTACCCCAGATACTGAATCAATCCATCTCATTGAGGGTCTTCCTCTCCTGCACTGTCCCTCCACCCTCTCAAACATGACATCCCTCTCCAAGAACTGGTCCCTCCTTACAACATTCCAAAGTATGTCAGACAAAGCTTCAGAATCCTTGCCTCCAAGAAGCAGCCTGACTTCATCCTCTCCAGGATAAGCCTGTTTGTTTTCCTAGCAGTCCATGGTATATTCAATACTCTTCTCCAACAACACAGCTCAAAGGCATCAATTCTCCTTCTATCATCCCTAGTCATTGTCCAGATCTCTGATGCATAGCAAAGATGATGACATGTATCAGGCGCACGTTAGTCTCCAGACTGACATCTTTGCCCTTCAGCACTTCAGAGAGGTCTCTAAATACAAACCTTCCCTTAGCAATCATCTTTTAATTTCCTGGCTGCTCGTTCCCAGGGTGTTGACTGTGGATCCAAGCAAACCAAAACCATGAACAATTTCAGTCTTTTCATGATCCACTATGATGCTGCCAATAGGCCCAGTGGAGAGAATCTTTGTTTTCTTGATATTGATTCTCAATCCATACTGAACACTGCAGTCCCTGACATTGCACAGCAAGTGTTTCAGGTTCTCTTAGTTTCAGCAAGTAAGTTTGTGTCATCTGCATAACACAGATGATTGATGATTCTTCCTCCAATCCTTATGCCACATTTCTCCTCATAAATCCCAGCCTCCTGGATAATCTGTTCTGCATAAAGA
>NW_006400130.1:502546-526915 GCF_000299155.1 Elephantulus edwardii
TTGAGCCTCAGTCCATACTGGAGGCTGCAGTCCTTGACCTTTCGGAGCAAGTGCATGAGGTCCTCCTCAGTTTCAGCAAGCATGGTTGTGGATTAAGACTTCTTCCAAGCTTTTCTTTAATGAAGTTTATAGTCCTTGGTTTTAGTCCTCGGTCCTTAATCCGCTTTAAATTGTTTTTGTGTATGGAGTGAGGTGTGCATATTGCTTGAGTTTTCTACAGATAGTTTTTCATTTTTGCTAGCACCATTTGTTAAAAAGGCTGTCATTTTCCCACTTAAGTTATTTCATCGCCCTGTCAAAAATCAGTTAACTTTAGGTAGATGGGTTAATTTCTGGATTCTCAATTCTATTCCATTGCTCTATATGTCTGTCATTGTACCAGTACCATACTGTCTTGACAAGAACGGCAGTGTATTAGGTTTTGAAATCAGGGAGTGAGACGCCTCCTACCTTGTTTCTCTTTTTTTTTTTTTTTCTCGGTCCCAAGTATTTTATTTAAGAACAAAGCAAAGATTCTTTTAGTTAAGATGGAGGATTAATTATCAGCATCACTGAACTCTACCCCCAATCTCCTATCCTCTTTCAGGTGTTCCCCCCAATTTCTTCATTCCTTAGTGAGTGAGGAACTTAAACCAAGAAGCCCTAGTACAAATACCATGGCTATTTCCAAATTTTCTCCTTTCCTCTGCCACCCATTCCTAGGAAGGACAGGCACTTCAGTTGGAATGCATGGGAGAGCTCACAGGAGAGACCTGGAGAGGTGGGAAGGCTTCCGCCTCAGGGAAAGGGACCGGGGAGTACAGAGTAGTAAAGTGAAGGCCTCCATAGCCTGGACCACCAAAATGGGGTCCTGGTGCCAAAGGAAAAGGCACCGGTCCTCCTGGGAAAGGAGAGACAGCAGGCTCAAAATCCTCTCGTTGGGAGTAGTCACCACCCCGCGTGTGGTTCTTGTTTCTCTTTTTAAGGAATGTTTTGCTTATGACCTCTTTCCATTCCAAGCCACAGATTGGGGGAAAAATATTTGGTAATGACATGTCTGACAAGGGACTTATATCTAGAATTTATAAAATACTTGAGCACCACAAGATGAAAGTAAATAACCCAATTGCAAAATGGACACAGCATATGAACAGACACTTCACCAAAGAAGACATTCAGATGACTAACAAACAAATGAAGAAATGTTCAATATCCCTAGCACTAAGAGACATACAAATCTAAACAACTATGAGATATCATCTCACCTCAACAAGAATAGCAAAATTTAACAGAACAGCAAACATCAAATGCTGGCAAGGTTGTGGAGAAATTGGAACCCTTATTCACTGCTGGTGGGAGTATAAAATGGTGCAAACATTATGGAAGGCTGTATGGCACTTTATCAAAAAGTTGCGAATAGAAATACCATTTGACCCAGAAATTCCACTACTGGGAATTTACCCTAAAGAAACCGTAACTGCCATCCAAGCAGATATATGCACACCCATGTTTATTGCAGCTTTGTTTGCAATAGCAAAGAGCTAGACACAACCCAAGTGCCCATCAACAAACGAATGGATAGAGAAGCTCTGGTATATTTACACAATGGAATACTATGCAGCATTGAAAAAAGGAACTCATGAAATATGCAAAGTGGATGACCCTGGAGGATGTTATGCTGAGTGAAATATCTCAGTCACAAAAGGGCATATATTGCATAGGGCCACTGTTGTAAAACAAGATTGACCTCAGGTTGAGGGAAGACAGAAAAAGAGGGGAGGAATGATGTATATTTCACTGAAACAGATGAGGGAGAGATCTGTTTAAAAGGAATATATGAATGAGTATTCTTGTTATTACAGAAGTCCAGAGTGAAGGCTGCATATTGAAGTTAACTTGAAGGGAGGGATTGCATAACAATGAAAGAGTTTTTCTTTTTCTTTTCAAGGAAAGGGGTGGGCAGAGAGAAAAGTGAAACAGTGAATGACTGGAAATCCTAAGTCTCTGTAAACTTTCATTAACATTAATAAATAAACTTTTTTTAAAAAGTTCCAATCCATCAATTTTATCCTCTCCAAATTGGGCATTTCTGGCTGTATTTGGCAGTCTCTTTATACCATTGGCTAAGGCTTCCCAGTTTGTCTCTTATTAACTTTATGGTTTTGGGCTTTACTTCCAGGTCTCTGATCCACCTTGAGTTGATTTTTGTGTGTGGTGTGAGATGTGTATCCTGTTCAATCTTTCTGCAGATATTAGTCCAGTTTTGCCAGCGTCATTTGCTGCAAAGGTTGTCATTTCCCCATTTGCTACATTTTATTTCCTTGTCAAATATCACTTGACTGTAGATAGCTGGTTCCATTTCTGGGTTCTCAATTCTGTTCCATTGGTTTATGTGCCTGTCATTGTACCAGTACCATGCTATTTTGGTTACTACCACTGTGTAGTACGTTTTGAGGCCAGGGAGTGCTATTTTCCCCACTTCTTTTTTGGTTTTTCCGAAGTGTTTTGCTTATTGAGGGTCTCTTTTCTCTCCAAACTAACTTGACAATTTCTCTTTTTATCTCATGGACAAATGAATATAGGGATTTTGGGATATTTTTCGGGTATTGGGATTTTGTTATACATGTAGATTGCTTCTGTTAGGATTGTAATTTTCACAATATTGAGGCTTTCTATCCTTGAACAGAGTACATTTTTCTCCATTGATTTAGATATTTTATTGGGTCTTGAGAGATATTATGTAATTTTATTTGTGCAGGTCTTTTGTATCTCTAGTTGGGTTCACTCCCAAGTTTCTAAGCTTGTGGTTAGTTATTGTAAATCAAAAGATGAATTGCATTAGGTCAATTGATGTCAGGAACTTCTCCAGAGTACTGAAAAGCAATGATGTCAGCCTAGATACTAAGGTATGCCTGATCAGGCCATGGTCTTTGCAATTACTTGTTATACATCAGCGAGCTGGACAATGATTAAGGATGTCAGAAGAACTGCCTTTGAATGGAGCACCAAAGAAACAAATAGGTCTGTTTTGGAAAGGGTGAAATAGTTTCTCCTTGAAGGCTAGGATTTTGAAGCTCTGTCTCACATACTTTGGGCATATGGTCAGAAGAGACCAATCCGTAGAGAAGGAAATCATGCTCGAAAGGGTGGAAGGACAGCACAGGAGAAGAAGACCTCAGATTGGATGGATTGATACAGTAACTACGGTAATTGGGATAAGTGTGTTTAGAGTCAGTGACACTTGTTCAGGAAAGGGTAGGCTTCAGAGCTATTTTACACAGAGTTGCTGTGAGTAGTATGCAATTGGACAGCACATAACAATACCAACATTGGCTTCTTATTTTCCTTCTATGTGTTTTCTTTTCTACTGCAAAGGAATTTTACTAATTTTTGGATTTTGATCTTGTATACTGAAATCCTACTAAACTGATCCACTACCTCTAACAGGTTGTTTATATATTTCCTTGGGGTTTTCTGTATACACTATCATGTTTCGATCTTGTTTCAGCGTTTTGCAGGTAGCAGTCCAGTTTGCCAGCATCATTTGTTGAAAAAGTTGCCATTTACCTATTTGATAGGTTTTATTTACTTGTCAAATATCAGTTGACCATAGGTAGACGAGTCTATTTCTGGATTGTCAATTCTGATCCATTTGTCTTGGTGCCTTTCATTGTACTAGCACCATGCTGTCTTGGTCACTACCACTGTATAGTAGGTTTTTCAGAAATGCTTTGAATGCTTGAGGTCTCTTTCCACTCCAAATAAAATTGAAAATTTCCCTTTCATCTCCTTGAAACATGAATTTGGTATCTGTATTGGAAGTGTGTTGAAGATTATTTTGGTAGGATTATCATTTTCGCAATATTCTTTCTCTCTATGAACAGGACACATTTTCCTATTCATTTACATCTTTTATTCTTGTCTTGCAGAAATGTTCTGTCATTTTCTTTGTACAGATCTTTTGTGCCACTAGTTAGATTCATTCCCAAGTATCTCACTTTGTGGTTTGCTATTGTAAATAGTTTCCTTCTCTGAGTTCTCTTTGTTACTGCAGAGGAATCATGCTGATTTTTGGATATTGATCTTGTATTCTACCACTCTACTTTTTTTTGTTGAGTCCATGGAATTTTCTGTGAACACTATCATATCACCTGCAGATAGTGACAGTTTCACCATTTTTTTGCCAATCTAGATGTCTTTTATTTCCTTCTCTTTTCATATTGCCCTAGCAATTACTTCCAACACAATACTGAATAGAAGTGGTCACAGTGGGCATTCTTGTCTGGTCCCTGTTCACAAAGAAACTGCTTTTAGCCTTTCTCCACTTAGAATTATATTGGTTCTTGGTTTTGCATATATACTTTTCACTATGTTGAGGAAATTTTCTTCAGTTCCAATTTTACTGAGGGTCTTAATCAGGAAAGTGTACTAGATTTTATCAAATGCCTTTTTTGCATCAATTGCTAAGATCATACGGTTCTAGTTATTCACTGTTAATGTGAATTACATTGATTGTTTTTCTTATGTTGAACCATTCTTGCATACCAGTTATGAATACCACTTGGCATGGTGAATTAATTTTTTTAAGTGCTTTTGAATTCAATTGGCTAGGATTTTGTTAAAATTTTTACCTATATTCATGAGCGATATTGGTATGTAGTTTTCTTTATTGGTAATATCTTTACCTGTTTTTGGTATTAGGGTTGTACTTGCTTCATAGTATGTCTCTGGGAGTATTTGCTTTTTTCTCTATTTTTTAAAATAATTTATATAGGATTGGTGATAAATCTTTTCTGAATGTTTGGTGGAATTCAGCTGTTGAATTTTTCCTGGACTTTTTTTTTTTTTGGTAGAAATCAGTTCAGGACTTTTTTGTGTGTGTGTTTGAGTCTTCTTTTGTGATGGGTCTGTTCGAGTGTTCCACATCTCTCTGTGTCAATCCGGGTAGTCATGAGTTTTAAGAAATTTTTCCATTTCCTCTAAATTTTCAAATTTGTCAGAGTATAGCTTTTCATAATATTCAATATTATAAATTTAATTTCTTCTTGTTCTGTGGTGATGTCACCTCTGTCTTCCCTTAATCAAGTTATTGTGTCTTCTCCTTTTTTCTTTTACTCATTTTGCCAGAAGTTTGTCTACTTTATTGACCCTTTCAGAAAACCAGGTACTGCTTTGTTGATGGTTTCAATTCTTTTTCTGTTTTCTATCTCATTGATTTCAGCTTTTGTCCTTATAATTCCCTTTCTTCTAGAGCCTGTGGCTCTAGATTATTGCTCTTTTACTATTTGATAAAGATATTGAGTTAGATCATTAATTTTGCTTCTTTCTTAGTTTGTTTTGTGTGTGTGTATGTGAGTGTGTGTGTCTATTGCTATGAACTGCCCAGTGAGGACTGCCTTAGCTTGAGCATTGCAGAAGTCTTGCCATGTTGTATTTTAATTATAATTTGTTTCTTCAAGAAACTTTTTATTTTATTCTTTTTATGTTCTAGCAGGGTGTTATTTACCTTCACTTTGATGATTTTATTAGTTTTATCCTCTTGTGATTAATTTCTAGTTTTATTGTGGTCTGAAAAGATAATGTGGATTATTTCAATTTTTTTTTTTTTATTTGTTGAGACTTGCTTTATACCCTAATGTGATCAATTCTGGAAAATGTCCCACATGCACTTGAGAAAAAAGTGAATTGAGTTTTATTTGGGTGTAGTGATCAGAATACATCCACAAGGCCAAGTTGGCTAAATGTGTAGTATAGATTTCTGCATCTTTTTTCATTTGGGTTGGTCTATACTTTGGTGAGAATGGTGTGTTAAAGTTTCCCAACACTATTGTGGTGCTGTCTATTTCTTTCTTCACTTCTGTAAACAGTTGTTTTATGTATTTAGCAGATCTATAGTTTGGTGCATAGGTATTGACCAATGTTATGTCTTCTTGATCTACTGCGTCTTTAATCATTATATAATGTCCTGCCTTCTATTTTATGGTGATTTTCATTCTGAAGTCTATTCTATCAGAGGATAGAATCATTCCTCCTGGGTTTTGTGAATGGGCCAGATTTTATTGTTGCCATTTTGCTGTGTTTCTTTTGTTGTTGTTTCTAGTTACTATGGTCTATTTTCTTTTCTTTGGTGTTTGAGTGAAAGACTTGAAAGTTCTTGTATATTTGGTCTTGTTTTTACAAAGTCCTTAAATTATTTCTTTTCTTCTTCATATTTGATGGAGAACTTAGCTGAGTACAGAATCCTAGGTTCACAATTGTTTTCTTTCAACTTTCTGTATATGCCATCCCATTGTTTTCTTGTTCACATGGTTTGTGCTGAAACATTAGAACTTAATCTTATTGATTTTTCTTTGTAGGTGACTCTGGTTTTTTGTGGGATTTTTTGGTGTTTTTTTGAGTTGGGGTTTGTGGTTTTTTTCTCATACCTCTTTAAGTAGTCTGCCCTTTTATTTTGCACAGTTTGACTATGAAATGATTTGATGTTTTTCTTTTTCAGTCTAATCTATTTGGTGTTCACTGAGCTTCTTCAACATAGATTTCCTAGTTCTCCATAATATCAGAGATGTTTTCTTCTGGTACTTCTTCCACAATTTTCTCAGTGGTTTCCCTGTTCTTCTCATATTCTGGAATTCTGTTTTCTTCTGGTACTTCTTCCACAATTTTCTCAGTGGTTTCCCTGTTCCTCTCATATTCTGGAATTCTAGTCATACATGTATTATTCATTTTTATGTCAATACACATGATTATAATGTTTTCTTCATTTTCTTTATGTCTCATTTCTGGTTTTTCTTCTATTATGTTTCCTTTGAGTTTCTTATCTTCCAGCTCACTGACTCTCTGCTCCATCTCTTCTTTTCTACTTTTTTGTCCTTCAAGCATGTTAGTCACTTTTGTCATTCTAGCCTCAATATTCTGGATTGTATTTGCATGTATTTCTGTTATTTTCAATACTGTGTTGGCTGCACTCTTTCTACCTTGTGATTTTATTTTAAGTTCTTGTGCCTCTTTATTTATTATTTCAATTCTTTTCCCTTCTCTTTTGCATTTTCTTCTGAGGTTGTGCAAGTTCTTCCTCATTAATAGATATGTTTTTTTGGTTCCATGTCTCTGAATGTTTGCTGTCTTGTCCAATGCTTCTTTCATGGTTTGCACTTCCTTCTGTAGTTCTTCAAATAACTCCTCATCAGTATATTTCTTCTGCCTCTCTGCATCTGTATTTGTGGCTTCCATTGTTTCTTCAATCATTTGTACTTTCTTTTGTAGCTGTTTGTATGTCCCCATATCAATATGTTTCATCTTCCTTCTTGAGTCTGGGATTTTCATTGTGAATGCAATATTCTCTGCCTTTTTTGGGAGAATGTTAAACTTGTTTTCTCACAGTGTTTGAAACTGCCTGATTCTTTCTCAACATTATGTGAAGTTTTTCTTGATAAGTGTTAGGCTGTTCCTATTGTGTCTGCATAAGTGGTCCATAATTCTTATCTTTATGATGTCACTGATTAGTTTCCAGGTTAAAATGTTCAATCTATAGGGTGAATCACTCACTCTACTAGAAGTCTTTTTTCTGGAAATTTGCCTTTCCTAGGATCCTGTCTCTCTCTGTTCTGCATATCAGTCCTCTAGAAATCTCACCTTAATATTGTCCACTGTCCCAAAGTCTGTTGTTCTTCTTTGTATATAGAGTATCCAAGTAGTATGAGACTTGGTGCACCACTTGACCAGTTTCTCTCTAGGAGGGCTTCAAGTCAGCTCTCTTTTTTGGCATCTCAACGTGTCAGTTGGGAAAGCTGAAAAAGTTTCCCCCTTGCTTGTGAATCTGTCTCCCAAACTCTATTTTCCTGTTTGGTCCCTGGGATAGCCCTGCAACCACATTGACAAGGATCTCCAAATGGAGAGACATATCCCTAGGGAAGTTTCAGTCCTGTCTCCCCATGTGCACCCCAAAGGGCTCACACTGTGTAGCAGTGTCTCACCTTCTGTGTTTTCCCTCTTGAAGCTTAATGTCTTCCTTCTTTGTCTCTGGGGAAGCATAAAATCACCAACCTCTCACGCAGGGTTAGACAGTCTTTCCTCTACTTGTGGCTCTGCATCACAAACTCTCTTGTCCTATTTAGCCCTCGTAAGCACCCCAAAGTGCTCACCCTAATGGCAGTGTCTCACTTCTTGTGCTTTCTCTTCTGAAGCAAAATGTCTTCCTTTGTCTCTGGAGTGGCTTCCAACTTATGCAGTTTGTGTGCAGGGATGTCTTAACTAAGCCCTTCCTCTCCCAGAAAACGGAGAAAGTCTTTCTACTGTTTTTGGTTATGCTGTAGATCATCCACCTGATGAATTATTCTGAATAATCCTTAAAATGAATAAATCCAGGCAAATTAAATTTATTCTTAAAAATTTTATCTTTGCTTAAAATACTCTAAGAAAGCAAAACTTGTCTATACTATTACTGCAAGTTCTTGAATTTATAACATGCTTTCTAAGTTTATATCTTTTAGACTACTACATTTCCAGTAGAAAATAATGCTAATTTTAAAAGATGCAAATAGTTTGAACATATTATGGGCTCCCAGATCTTCTGTGAACCCTTGAATCAGCCTTCACTCAAAAGAGTCTAACTGCCATTCACAAACTACAGCCTCTTCCAGCAGGAACTAGGTATAACGGTTTTCATCCTCAGTGCCCTAACAGCAGTTAGAGCTCTCATCCGAAAAGTAATTGCAAGTCCCAGGGCAAAGAAAAAGCCTTCAACTCATTGCCTCACCAGCAAAAACTAAATTACTAAAGTAGATTCTTACATTTGTCTAAAGACACTGTTCTTGGACAATTGGGTTTAAAATTGAGAGACTACTAGCGAATAATAAACCCCTTAGTTACAAAGTTTCTGTTTCACCTACCTTCTACCCCTGAAATTGCTCTATCAAATATACTTACTTCTTGTACTGAAATAGGGATGATAGAAAGAGAATTGACGCATTTGAATGGTGGTGCTGGAGAAGAGTGTTGAATATACCACGGACTGCTAGGAGAACAAACAAGTTTATCCTGGACAGGGTGAAGCCAGATGCTCCTTGGAGTCAAGGATTCTAAAGCTTCGTCTGCCATACTTTGGGCGTGTTACAAGGAGGGACTGGTCCTTGGAGAGAGACATCATATTTGGGAGAGTGGATGGGCAGCGCAGGAGAGGAAAACCTTCGATGAGATGGATCGATTGTGTGACTGGAGTGGTGGGAATGAGTGTGTTTGAGATGGCTAGGTTGGCATAGAATAGAATGGAGTTTAGAGCTCTCGTACATAGGGCTGCTATGAGTTGCAAGCGACTTGATGGCACTTAACAACAACAACTGAAATATCGTACAATACTGTATTTGTTTTGTGACACTTCGTGCCATGTTAATCCTGCTCAGTATGAGAGGAACCACAGATAGTGTATTTGCTTGGCTGAAGAAAAGGTGATCCCAGCTTAGACCTCCAAGGGAAAAATCAGTTTTATTCTACTGTGTACATATTATAATAAGAAAACACATTATTCTCTAAAGAATTTGTAAAAGAAAAACAAAAAGGGGGAGATGTAAGCAAACACTCTTCCTTGGGACAAAAAAAATTATTCTCCTTCAAATCTGTCAGATGCTCTGCTGGAGAAGGAGGGGCAATCTCCTCCTGTACCAGTCAGATCCAATTTGGTGGTACATACCTACACACACACACACACACACACACGCACGCACATACACAAATAAAATAAAAATTGATAAAATTGATTCTCCATTTGATGCTGTCTTCTTAAAAAGGTGTTGGTTGGTTATAGAAACAGCTAAGGTCAGTAAATAAGAAAAGAAAGAGTAAAAAGCAATTTAGAGCCCAGTTAACATATGTCACTGTTTATATAATGAAAACTTTGTCAGTAAAATCTTTAAGAGTGTATAGGTCAGGAGGACACTCAGCCATGGGTTCCTTTTCCCTTATATCCTTACTAAGTCTTCAGTAGTTCATTTGGTCAGCTGGCATTTTCCTGATGGTCATATATGTACAATATAATTACGATCATTTACTAGCATGCTTAACTATGTCAGATAAAGAAATAGAGTCAAAATATCTAATTAAATGCATCTCAAGAAGAGAAAGGCAATTATTTATATATACATTGTCTTTTCTAACACAAGATATTCTCAATTTGGTTGACAACATCAGATTCTGCCTAACCTTGTTTTAATCAGTCAAGACTCTGATGAGGCACTTTGAATAAATACATCTGTTACGACTGTCATATCTTGTTAAAAAAAGATTTAAAAAAACCCATAGAGTTGAGGGATACCACTACATATAGGCAGATGATTGTAAAAGCAAGTGCTAGCTGAAAATTAGAAACAGCCCACAATGTTGAATTTGAACCATCTGCTTCCAAACTGGCACTCCATTGCTTGTAATTTCACACTAAATTTTCACACTTTTAAAGTTAGCCCTGTGCTATTTTACTTTAAATAGTTGAAAATGTCATTAACATAGGAAATTATTTGTATGCAGCATCTGCCTCCTATAATATTTACAAGGTCTCTGGAGATTGGATTCAGTTTGTCTTCAAAGGATTTTATATTTTTCATAGTATAAAACCACGTTTTATTTATTTACTTGGTATTAGAAAGTCCTCATATGTACTAATCCTCAAGACCTCTTACAAACTTTCTAGGGATCTTTTTTGTAGTGTGTCACTTACTAAATACATTTTATGCTCATTTTATTTACCATTAAGACAATCATAACAAGCAAACTGTATTCAGTTTTTCTAAATGCACATGAAGCAAACACATGAAGTCATGACTAATTCATATGCCAAATTGACTAGCCAATTTTATTCTTTAATAGGCCGCTCTGGTGGCTTAGTGATAAGAAGTTGGGCTGCCAACCCAAAGGCACATAGACAAAATCCAACAACTACTCCATGGGAAAAATATGAAAGCAATGTCCTGTGTGTTTACTGTTTCTGAAAAACTTCTAGAAGGTCAGCTATGAGTTAGTTCTAACCCTGAAACATAACAATAAATTTTATTTACTGAGTAGTAAAAAATAAAACAGAAATGTATCATTTTTTAATTCCACTATTTATTATCTCAAGCAAGGATGTCCTTTCAAAGACTAAAGTGTACCTGATCCAAGTCATAGTATTTTTCATTGCTTCCTACACAGCTGAAAGTTGGACAATGAATGAAAAATACCAAAAAAGAATTAATGCCTTTGAATTGTGATACTGTTGCATGGTATAGAATATATCATGAACTGACAAAAAAAGAGAGAAATTTGTCTTAGAAAAAGGTACAACCAGATGCTTCTTAGACTTTAGGGCCATTTAATTTTTTTTTTTTTAAGAAGAAAACAGTCCTTGGAGAGAGACATCACACTGGGAAAAACAGTGAAAGGGAAAGAAGAAATCCCTCAAGAAGATGAACTCGCATCGTGACTACAGTAATTGGCTTGAGCATGACAGAGTTCATGAGGATGACACAGAAAAGGGTAATATTCAGGTGCATTGCTAATAAGGTTATTGTGAGTTCTTGTCAACTTGATGGCATCTAGCAATGATAACAATAACAGTCTACAGTGATTTTGTCAAAACCCTTGGTCAAAAATAATTAGCTGACGTTAAAATATTTTAGGAAATACCATAAGATAAAAAGCCAATGGTAGTGAAGGAAGAAATTTAAACTTCACTGAAGACATTGTTATTTGTTTTTATGTGCCATCGAGTCACTTGTGACTCATAGCGACCCTATGTACAACAGCTCTAAACTCTGCTCTGTCCTATGACAATCTCATTGTCTCTGACACACTCATCCCGATTACCCCAGTTACTGGATGAATCCACCTCCCAGAGGGCCTTCCCCTCCTGCTCCTGCCCTCCACCCTCCCAAGAATGATGTCCTTTTCCAAGGACTGGTCTCTCCTTACAGCATGACCAAAGTATGTCAGACAAAGCCTCAGAATCCTTGCCTCCAAGGAGCAGCCCGGTTTAACCCTCTCCAGGATGAATCTGTCTGTTTTCATAGCAGTCCATGGTACCCTCAACACTCTTCTCCAACACCAAAGCTAAAAAGCATCAATTCTCCTTCTCTCCTTCCTGGTCATTGTCCAGCTCTCTGATGCATAACAAGTGATTGCAAAGACCATGGCCTGTACCAGACGCACCTTAGTCTACAGAGACATACCGTTGCTCTTCAATACTTTAGAGAGATCCCTAACAGCAGACTTTCCCATCGCAATACGTCTTTTCACTTCCTGGCTGCTGGTGCCAAGAGTGTTGATTGTGGAACCAAGCAAACTAAAGCTGTGAACAATCTCAATCTCTTCAACATCCAACCTGACCCTGCCACTTGGCCCAGTGGTGAGAATCTTTGTCTTCCTGACATTGAGCCTCAATCCATATTGGGGGGAAAAAAGAAAAGAAAAAAAATAGTCTCCAGAAATCGATGTGATACCAATTGACATGGTTCAAGTAACAAATGCATCCTCCACTTGTATCGAAATATTCTTAAGTCTATGCCAGAAAATTTAGAAGACAACTGCTGGGCCTACTGGCTAGAAGAAATTAATATTTGTTCCCATTCCCAAGAAAGGAGATCCAAAATAATGTAGAAATTATCAAACATTATCACTAATATCTGTGACACTGATGTGTCAAATGTGTTAATTGTTACCCATAGTGGACAGTGTTTAGTGGAGCTCCCCTATTAAAAAATGTTTGGAAGCAGGAGTGGCATCCAGTTCCATAATAGCTTGACCCTGGAAACCCTATGAACCTGGAGAAAGGATGAAAGTCACACAGTGTTGAGGACTTTCTATGAGTTGCCTACTACTCTACAGCACTTAACAACAACATCACTAATATCTTATGCAAGCAATCACTACTCTTAAAGATAATTTCAAAATATCCAGAGTAGTATGTAGAGAACTGTCATTTAAGCAGGATTCATAAGATGCTATGACACCAGGTATATCATTGCTGATGTCAGATAAATAATGGCTAAAGCAAAGAATATCAGAAGACTGTCTATTGGTGTTTTATTGACAAATGCAAAGGCATTTAACTGTGTTATAATAATAAAAAACAATAATAATAAAAATAAAAATATAGATAACACTGAGAAGAAGGGAAATCTCAGAAAAAGTAACTGTGCTTGTGCAAAATATTAACCTAGGTAAAAGGGTGTTATTAAAACACAAAACAATATGGGTTAAAATTAGGAAAGGTGTTTGTCAGGATTGTGTTCTTTTCCCATGCCTATTTAATCTGTATGGTAAGCATATTATTTGAGAAGCTGAACTTTATTAAGAAGAATCAGGGGTAGAAGAAGACTCATCGATAATCTTCGCTATACAGATAACACAGCCTTGATTGTTGAAGGAAGATTTTGTCAAGTTTGAGGAGGACTTGAAGCTCTTCTTGCAGAAAATAAAACTTACAGCCATTAATATGAATTGCAACGTCAAGAAAATAATGACTTCATCAAACTTGTAACCACAACAAAGACACTTGATAGTAGCAGACAGGAGATCAGGAAATATTTTGCACTAGGAAGCCTGCAGTCAAGGACTTCTCCAAATTATTAAGGAGCAATAATGGCATTTTGAAGTCTAAGGTGTGTCTGATTAAGACACAATCTTTTCAGTCTGATATCTAGGCAATAAATATGGATGACAAAAGAAAAGCTGATGTCTTTGAGTTGTGGTGTTTTAGGAGAGCACTGAATGAGGAATGCCAAATAATAAGTTATGTTGTGGAGAATGTGCAGAGAGCTTCTTGGAGCCAAAGATGATTAAGTTTCATCTCTCATACTTTGGGTGTGTTGCTAGAAGGTGTTATTGCTTGAAGAGGAACATTATGCTAATGGGATGATGGATTAACACAGTGACTATAGCAATGGGCTTACGTATGTCAGAAATTGTGGGGATGGCAAAGGATAGGACAGAAAAGATGTTTATAGATAACGTCATGGAAGTGATAACATTTTGTTACTTTAGGGAGCTCTGGTGACCTAGTGACAATAAGCTGCAAATCCCAAAGGCATGTGGCTCGAGACCACCAGCTGCTCTGTTAGAGATGGATGGGCAATCTCCTCTCTTGTGATTAACTGCCTCTGCAAATCCACTGGAGGGTCAACTATAGATCCATTCCGACATCAACAACAACAATAACAACAACGGGGTAGAACCATCAATTCAATAGCATAGCTAAATTAATGCATAGCATTAATCATCATAGTCTTTCACCCTGACAGGATAAAACTTATTTTGTGATGCAATTTCATTCTTAACTTTACTCTGTTTTTAGGTTCTGTTAAGTCTAGTTAGACTTATAATTCCTTACAATTTACCCTATATCCATTGTCCTATCCTACCCCACCCTCATGACCAAATACTATGCTTAAATGGTAGAAAGAAAAATATTGGCTTATAATTTTTGTATAATATTACTTTCTGCCTCCCCCCAGTACTTGATGAGTCTTTTTAATTTCTCAAGTATAGCATTTTTCTTTCATTTAGAAAATCTTTGCTATATTGCATTTATCATTGCATCTATTTCAGATTTTTTTAACTTTCTGAGAACCTTTAGGATATGTATTTAATATCTATTTCTTCTATTTTATTCTAAAATGTATTAAATAAATGACCTTAACTACAGACTAAGAAAGTTGATAGGAACAAAAAAGTAACACAGCATAGACAAGAGTGTCACCATAAAACACATACCATAACACTGAAAAGACTCTATTACCTCTTAACAAATACTTGTGTCACTTTCATTATAAGGGTTAGATCCTTGAAATTTCCCCCTGAAAATCTACTCTCTTGGATGTAGAATGTTACTGTATCATGCTATGAAATAGCAACAACAAAAATCTCTGGCTTTTCTGCAGATCAGTTAAACTTAAAATCCAGCAGTACATTGATAGCTAACTACTAGAAAAACAAGCTGGGTTTAGAATAGATTGTAGACATTAGTGCCAAAGTCAGATGGATCTTGGCAGAAAGCAAAGAATACCAAAATAATGTCTGTATTTCATTGATGATGAAAATATATTTGTGCAGATCACAACAAATTGTGGTTAACCATCAGCAGAAAGGGAATCACAGAACACTTGATTATGCTTGGGCAAAACTATCCTTGGACCAGGAAGCAGTCCTCAGAACAGAGAAAAGAAACACTGCAAGGTTCAAAATCAGGGAAGGAGTGTGTCAGGGCTGCATTCATTCTTCATAGCTTTTCAATCTATATGCAGAATAGATCATTCAAGAAGCTAGACTGCATGAGGAGGTATGTGGCATCAGGATTGTAGGAAGACTCATCAACAACCTACATTATTGGATACAACAGAGGACACAATCTTGCTTATTGAAACTGAAGAGGACCTAAAGCTGCAGAAGGTCAAGGACTGTAGCCTTCAATATGGATTGAAGCTCAACATCAAGAAGACAAAGATTCTCACTACTGGGCCAAATGGCAGCACTATGATATTTAGAGAAGAGATTGAGGTTGTTAATAATTACAATTTCCTTGGCTCCACAATGAATACTTTTGGCACCACCAGCCAGGAAATCAAAAGATAAATTGCATTAGGAAAATCTGCTGTCATGGACCTCTCCAGAAGGCTAAAATCAATGATGTCAATCTGGTGACTAAGGCGTGCCTAATCCAGGCCATGGTCTTTGCTATTACTTACTTTGTATCAGAGAGCTGGACGATGACTAACAATGACAGAAGAATCAATTCCTTTGAGTTGTGATGCTGGAGAAGAGTCTTGAACATACCATTTACTGCCAAGAAAACAAATAAGACTGTCTTGGAGAGGGTGAAACCAAGTTCCTTCTTGAAGGTTAGGATTTTGAAGTTCCATCTCACATATTGTGGGCATGTGGCCAGGAGGGACTGGTGCTTGGAGAAGGACATCATGCTCAAAAGCGTGGAGGCGCAGGAAAGGAAGACCTCGGATAAGATAGATTGATAAAGTAACTAGGGCAATGAGGCTTGGCGTGTCAGAATCAGTGGGATTGACTCAGGAAAGATTAGGCTTCAGAGCTTCTGTACTTCACTATGGGTCACAAGCAACTCAACAGCACATAACAAAAATCATTCAAATGCTGCCACTGCAATCGACTTCATTGAGTCCTTTAAAACGACACTTCACAAGACAAATTCAGACGGTAAATACACACACATACATATATATATTTGACATTATTAATTATTTTTCTCTTCCCTTTTTCTTTAGTGTAGTCCAAGAACATAAAGATTCTCACCACTAAGCATCATGGTAGACAGTAAAGAGACTGAGATTGTTAACAGCTTCAATTTGCTTGGCTCCACAACCAACAAACTTGGTACCAACAGTCAAGAAACTAAGATGAATTGCAGTGGTGAAGTCTGCTGTCAGCGACACCTCTAGCGTACTGAAGAGCAACAGTGTCAATCTGGAGATTAATGTATGCCTGATTCAAGACATGGTCTTCTTGGGAATTAACTGCTCTAGGATCTCCATTCTTCTCAAAGTTAGCCGTAATTTCTTTCTTTTTTTTTCTTTTTTCTATAATTATATTTTATTAATTTTCAGAAACATTTACAGAGATTTTGGGTTTCCATTCATACATTGTTGCATTATTCTCTCTACCCTCCTCCCAGTTTGTTCTTGTTCAAATGCCACAGTGCTTGTCAAAGCCAGTTCTGATTAATCTTCTTTGTCAGTGTGTCCTTTGCCATTCCCTATCACTCCTCCCTGAGAGAGACTTCACCCTGAGTCATAAGGAAAAGGGGATGGCGTATTCTCTTAGCTACTTCCTGCTGAAAAGGGACGCTGTGGGTTTCAGGGTGAAGATCTTCTCTCACTACTCTAAAGGGCCCCTTTGGCAGTAGGAAACACATAAACTATTATGGAGATTGATTCTGGAATTTAGATGCACTCTTATTGATTGTGCTTGGCCATACATGTTCATATCCTTGAAGATGTATCATGGGGGTGTTGCAACCTAGAAGACACAAATTTGACTAACAAGTTATAAGTACATGAGTCAAAAATGATGGAAAAGTAAAAGAAAAGATTCTTTCATTGTTTTACAAACCCTCCCCCAGGTTCCCTCCACCGTGTAGCCCTCGCTCTAGACTCCTGTGATGACAGAAATACCTAGTTATATATCTCTTTTAAACAGTTTTCTCCCTCCTCTGTTTCAGTGCAGTATACATTATTGAACCCATCTTACTCAGTCTCTCCCCAACCCCAAGGACAGTCCCATTCTACAACAGTGGCATCATGTAATATTTGTCCTTTTGTGACTGGGATACTCCACTCAGCATAATGTTCTCCAGAGTCAACCATTTTGAATAATATTGCATGAGTTCTTTGTTTTTTAATGCAGCATAATGTTCCATTGTGCGAATATACCACAGCTTCTCTAGCCATTTGTTTGTTGATGGGCACTTAGGTTGTTTCCAACTCCTTGCTATTGTGAACAAAGCTGCAATAAACATGGGTGTGCATATATCTGCTTGGATGTCAGCTATGGTCTCTTCAGGGTATATTCCCAGTAGTGGAATTGCTGGGTCAAATGGTATCTCTATTTGCAACTTTTTGAGAAAGCGCCATACTGCTTTCCACAGGGGTTGCACCATTTTACACTCCCACCAACAGTGAATCAGGGTTCCAGTTTTTCCACAACCTCGCCAGCATTTGTTGCTTGCTGTTCTGTCAAATTTTGCTATTTTGACTGGGGTGAAATGATATCTCATAGTTGTTTTAATTTGCATCTCTCTTAGGGCTAGGGATTTTGAGCATTTCTTCATGTGCTTGTTAGCCATCTGAATGTCGTCTTTGGTGAAGTGCCTGTTCATATCCACACAAGTCAAATGCCTTTGCACAGTCAATGAAACACAGATAAATGTTCCTCTGATACTCTTTGCTTTAGGCCAAGAGCCATCTAACATTGATCATGATGTCACTAGTGCCATAGTCTCTCCTAAACCAAGCTTGCACATCTGGCAGTTCTCTATTGATTAACGACTGTTCCAGTCACTTTTGGATGCTGTTCAATAGGATCTTGTTTGCTTGTGATATTAGTGATACTATTCAATAATTTTATATCTTTTTGTTTTGAAGTGGGAATAAATACATATCTCTTCCACTCCAAGAATTCTTGGCACTATCTGAAGAGTACATCTAGGCAGTATCTTTTTGCTGAAATATGCCAATTGGTATTCCATCAATTACTAGGGCCTTGGTTGCTTTGTTGGTGTTTTTTGTTTGTTTGTTTGTTTGTTTGTTTGTTTGTTTTCTCCAAATCCTTCAGTGCAGCTTGAACTTTCTCCTTCATCACCATTACCTCTAGATCATATGTTGTTTTCATGAAGTTCTTCTCGCAATTTTTTTTTTGTATACTGACTTTTTGTATTCCTTTCATCTTTGTTTGATTCTTCCTCAGTCATTCCACATTTTGCCTTTAGCATCCTAAAGTATTGTAACTTGAGTCTTGAATTAATTCTTCAGTTCCTTCAGCTTAAAAATTTCTGAGCAAGTATAGCACTTTTGATTTTCTGACTCCAGCTACTTGCACATTTCATTACAATACTTTGCTTTGTCTTCCCCTGCTGCCCTCTGAAATCTTTTGTTCAGATCCTTAAGGTTTGTTTGTTTGTTTATTTATCTATCTATCTATCTATCTATTTATATTTCCTTTGTTTTGTCTTCACAACACTCTACTGTACTAGTCAGAGTCTCTTCTGACATCCATCTTGTTCTTTTATTTCTCCTGTGTAATGATATTTTGCATTCTTTACAAATGGTATTCTTGATATTCTCCTACAACTTATCTGTTCTTCACTCATAAGTGTTCAAAGCCTCAGACCTCTTACTGAGATGGTCTTTAAATTCTGGTGGGATAGACTTGAGGTCAAACTTTGGTTGTAGTGGGTTCGATTTTCTGTAACTTCTGTTTGAACTTGCATATGAGAAGTTGATGGTCTGTTCCACAATCAGCACAGCTGATACTGAGTTTTTCCAGCTATTTTTTTCTGCCAAAGTAGTCAACCTGATTCCTGTGCATAACATCAGGAGAAGTCTATGTGTATAGTCTCCTTTTATGTTTCTTATAAAAGGTGATTGTAGTGAATAGGTCATTGATTATACTGAAGAAGATTGTACTGAATGAGGTCATTGTGTACTGAAGTAACAGTGTCAGTCATCTTGTTGGGGGTCTTCTTGTTCACTGGCATAATTCATCTTTCCAGGCATAATGACACTTTGCAAGGAATGTGTAAGAAACTCATAGAGCCCCTTATCCCCGGCAGTTAGTGTGGAGAGTGCAGAGTGTGTCCTCTGGGCTCGGAACACACATTTATTATTAAAAAAAGTTTTAAAAATTTAAAAAGCCTTTTAGAAAATTTAAAAAAAAATCCACGCCTTCCTTGCCTGAGACTTATTCCCCCCCCCTTTTATAAATAATCTGGTGAAGTAGCTGAGACCAACTCGCCTGCCCACGACCCCTCAGCAGCTCCAAGGAGGAACAAAGAGACTCAGGAGGCCTTCCTGGTGCCAGGACCTGACACCTCCAGCCTGACTCCCCAGCCAACATTCCGCATCCAGAGACAGCAGATAGACCCGGGCGTGGCCTGTGGCCCTGCTGGCAGCCGTGCTGAGATGACCACCAGCGCCCCCAGCTATCCCATGGCTCGCTCTGCGTGGGAGACCTACACCCCGACGCGACAGAGGCGATGTTCTATAAGAAACCTGGCCTGGCTCATCCTCCCCATCCGAGTCTGCAGGGACATGATCACCCGCTGCTCCTTGGGCTACGCGTATGTGAACGTCCAGCAGCTGGCGGACACAGAGCTTGCTTTGGACACCATGAATTTTGATGTTATAAAGGGCAAGCCAGTAAGCATAATGTGGTCTCAGAGTGATCCATCGCTTCGTAAAAGTGGAGTGGGCAACATATTCATTAAAAATTTGGACAAATTCATGATACATTTTCAGCATTTGGTAATATTTTCTCATGTAAGGTGATCTGTGATGAAAATGGTTCCAAGGGCTGTGGATTTGTGCATTTCGATACACAGGAAGCAGCTGAAAGCTATTGAAAAAATGAATGGGATGCTTCTAAATGATCGTAACGTATTTGTTGGACGTTTTAGGTCTCACAAAGAACGAGAAGCAGAACTTGGAGCTAGTGCTAAAGAGTTTACCAATGTTTACATCAAGAATTTTGGAGAGGACATGGATGATGAGCGCCTTAAGGATCTCTTTGGCCTTAAAGTGTGAAAGTAATGACTGATGAAAGTGGGAAGTCCAAAGGTTTTGTATTTGTGAGCTTGGAGAGGCATGAAGATGCACAGAAAGCTGTTGATGAAATGAATGGAAAGGAGCTCATTGGAAAACAAATTTATGTTGGTCGAGCTCAGAAAAAAAATTGGACAGACAGAACTTCAAGCACAAATTTGAACAGATGAAGCAAGATAGGATCACCAGGTAGCAGGGTGTTAATTTATATGTGAAAAATCTTGATGATTGCATTGATGACTAATGTCTCCGCAAAGAGTTTTCACCATTTGGTGCAATCACTAGAGCAAAGGTTATGATGGAGGGTGTTCGCAGCAAAGAATTTGGTTTTGTATGTTTCTCCTCCCCTGAAGAAGCCATGAAAGCAGTTACAGAAATGAATGGTGGAACTGTGGCCACGAAACCATTGTATGTAGCTTTAGCTCAGCGCAAAGAAGAACGGCCAGATTCACCTCACTAACCAGGATATGCAGAGAATGGCGAATGTCCGAGCTGTGCCCAACCCCGTGATCAACCCCTACCAGCCAGCACCTCCTTCAGGTTAATTCATGACAACTATTCCACAGACTCAGAACCGTGCTGCGTACTACCCTCAGAGCCAAATTGCTCAATTAAGACCAAGTCCTCGCTGGACTGCTCAGGGTGCCAGACCTCATTCATTCCAAAATATGCCCGGGTCTATCCGCCCAGCTGCTCCTAGACCACCAATTAGTACCATGAGACCAGCTTCTTCACAAGTTCCATGAGTCATGTCAACACAACGTGTTGCTAACACATCAACACGGACCATGGGTCTCCGTCCTGCGGCTGCTGCTGCTGCAGCTAATCCTGCTGTCCGCCCTGTGCCACAGTATAAATAACGCTGCCGCAGTTCGCAATCCTCAGCAACATCCAAAGGCACAACCACAAGTCACCATGCAGCAGCCTGCTGTTCACGTACAAGGTCAAGAGCCTTTGACTGCTTCCATGTTGGCATCTGCCCCTCCTCAAGAGCAAAAACAAATGTTGGGTGAAAGGCTGTTTCCTCTTATTCAAGCCATGCACCCTACATTGGCTTGTAAAATCACTGGCATGTTACTAGAGGTTGATAATTCAGAACTTCTTCATATGCTTGAGTCTCCAGAGTCTCTTCGTTCTAAAGCTGATGAAGCTGTAGCTGTACTACAAGCCCACCAAGCTAAAGAGGCTGCCCAGAAAGCAGTTAACAGTGTCACTGATGTTTCAACTGTTTAAAATGATCAGGGACCATGAAAGAAAACTTGCGCTTCGCCAAAGCAAAAGAACTAAACATCGAAAAACTTAAATATTGTGGATAAAAACATTGCAAAATATAAAATAAAATAAGAAAGGAAACTTTGAACCTTATGTACCAAACAAATGCTGGGGCTAGCACATGCTAGTCCTAGATCACGTACACATTTAAAAACAAAAACAAACAAAAAAAGGAGGGAAGAAATAGTAAAATATAAAAACAAATTAATGTTTTACAGACCCCGGGAAAAAAGAATTTTCAGCAAAATACAAAAATTTAAAGCATTCCTTTCTTTAATTTTGTAATTCTTTACTGTGGAATAAATACTCAGACTGTCAGTTCTGTTTTAGGTAACAGAATTGATAACTGAGCAAGGAAACGTAATTTGGATTATAAAATTCCTGCTTCAGTAAAAATTCCATAAACAGTGAAAAAAAAACAAACAAACAACAAAACCTCATAGAGAAGAAATACAGAGATATTTTACAAAGTGACTAACATTGAATCATTTCAGGAAGTAGCATATGATCAAGAAGCAATAGTAGTGAAACAAAACTTTTTTTTCCTGTGGGTTTTTTTTTTATTTTAATGAACGTTTATAAAGAACTTGGATTTCCATTCATTCATTGTTTCACATTTTCATCCCTGCCCACCCCACCCCCCAACTTTTCTTTTTTCTTTGGAGAAAACGTTCTTTCAATATTATACAGTACCCTCCCTCTGCCTGGGGCCACTTTATTATGCAACTCTTATTCTGGACTCTTGCCATGCCAAAAATGCCTAAACATATATTCCTATTATACAGTTATCTTCCTCATCTGCTTCAATCCCATGTTCAATCCCAAAGCTGCATTGAAGGAACTGGCAAAAAAAAAAAAAATAAGGCCCCAGAAAATGATGTAACATCAATCAAGATCTGTCAACATCCTTGGTATCTGTTGTCAAGAAACCAAGGATGAGTTAACACTGGGAAAATATTTTGTCAGGAAGCTCTCCAAATGATTGAAGCAGACAAGGAGTATGTGGATTGGACTGGGGAACCTCAGGTCAGTGCAGACCACTGTCAGCTCAATGGATGTGGCAGCCATCTTCCTGAGTGGTGAGTTTTCTCAAACCAGCACAGCCAAACACAGGAGAGCTTTTTCTATCTCGTATTAAGGGCTGATGGATGAGATAGGTTTGCACTTATCTGGAGCGAGGTGATCTGCCCTGGCTAGGGGCCCTCTAGTCCTTCTTAACACTCCTCAATATCTCCTCTTTTTTTCTTTTAATAAGTGAATTTGGAGAAGGAAAAATTCCTATTATAGAATTGTAGTGCTACCTGGGACAAAGATAATTCAACAGAGGTAAGAGAAGAAAGATTATTTAGTGCAGCTACTTGGGTATTTTATCTTACAAGGAGGTTCGTTGTTGTGCTTACAGTGGCAACTAGAGAGATAATAGAATTAAAACTATTATTAACTATTTTTAGAATAGATACAGGTGCTGAAAACATCTATCATTTATATTTGCTGGGACTAACGAGAATTATAGCAGATTTACCTTTACATTGAGTTTAATGTATCTACTCATTCAAATATGCAGACACAGGAATTTGGTATGGAGTCAAGTTTGGAACATTATCTCAGTTGAAACTATTACTAAACTCTTTTACAGTTAGTATAAACCAATTTCTTTTTTCTAAAGTGACATTTTGAATAATAAACAACTAAACCTCCTTCAACAACTGCAGACAATGTTGCCCCTCTTCTAAGCAAATAGGGGTTCTGACAGTTTCAGTGGTACATTTACACTTCTTCCGTGTGTGTGTGTGTGTGTGTGTGTGTGTGTGTGTGACTTGACAGATTTTTTTTAACTTTAGAAGTTCCAGGCAGTTAACTAGAGAATTACTTACATACATGGTGACACCAGGACTTCACCAACAAACAGCCCTCAACAATGGAGAGTTCAGGGACACAAACATAACATGCACAACCTTCTTTTCTTAAAACTATATGCACTTGAGCAAACACAACAGTAATCAGAGCTATAAACTAAGTGGATGGATTTAAAATTTGTCCATTTTGAGCTACTAGTTTTTCTTTTTCTTGGGTTACCTTCTTTAATGTCCCCACGTAGGTGGATTTGGTTGACGGATGATCACAAAGGGTCGCCAAATTTGTGTTTGACACAGATATAATTCAGCAAATTCTGCATGTTCAACTTCTTTTTATTTGCCATATCAAAGCTCAAGCCTTCTTGTTAAGAATTCATTCAAATTTCTTTAATCTCTGTGGATATATAAGCAAAACCTTTTCCTCATATTAGTACTTGACCAGTTTTCGAAGTACCAGTATTTTGATCCAAATAGTAAATGAGTGATTTAAATCAGAAGTTTTTTATTTTTCATGGCTCTGCTATCATAATTCTACTGCTGATATCAAGTCTGAATTAAGGTTTTAAATTTTAAAGTATGTAACGCAGTTAATACTCTTTTTTAAGTCTTGCTTTTTATTTAAAAAGGTATTTAATGTTTTATTTTTTATAATAGTTTGTTTTATACTATTTCTTAAATTATTAAAAAAGTGTTCTATTATAATAAACTTTATGAGAGCAATAATCAGATGCATTATCAATTTTTAGAGTATTAGGAACTTTTATAATTGTAGAAGTTTCAAGTAAATGTGTGATAATTAATGAGTCTTTGTAGAGGCCAAAGCGGTTGCCCAGGAAAAGGATGAGAAAGTATTTACAGAATGAGATACATATTTTAATTTTTTTAATTTTTTGAATTGAGTAACATTCATTTGCCAAATTTGATTAGGTTTAAGAGTGTTAACTCTTATTTTTATTTTT
>NW_006400130.1:527247-531542 GCF_000299155.1 Elephantulus edwardii
CACCCATTTTGAATAATATTGCATGAGTTCCTTGTTCTTCAATGCAGCATAGTATTCCATTGTGCAAATATACCACAGCTTCTCTACCCATTCATTCGTTGATGGGCATTTAGGTTGTTTCCAACTCCTTGCTACTGTGAACAAAGCTGCGATAAACATGGGTGTGCATATATCTGTTTGGATGTTGTTTATGGTCTCTTTAGGGTATATTTCCAGTAGTGGAATTGCTGGGTCAAATGGTATCTCTATTTGCAACTTTTTGAGAAAGCACCATACCACTTCCCACAGTGTTTGCACGATTTTACACTCCCACCAAGAGTGAATAAGGGTTCCAGTCTCTCCACAACCTCGCCAGCGTTTGTTGCTTGCTGTTCTGTTAAATTTTGCTATTTTGACTGGGGTGAGATGATATCTCATTGTTGTTTTGATTTGCATCTCTCTCAGGGCTAGGGATTTTGAACATTTCTTCATGTGCTTGGTGGCCATCTGAATATCTTCTTGGTGAAGTGTCTGTTCATATCCTGTGCCCACTTTTCAATTGGATTATTTACCTTTATCTTGTTATGGTGCTCAAGTATTTTATAAATTCTGGATATAAGTCCCTTATCTGACATGTCACTACCAAATACTTTCTCCCAGTCTGTTGCTTCCCTTTTTACCCTGCTGGAGAGGTTTTTGGATGTGCATAGGGATTTGATTCTCAGAAGGTCCCATTCATCTATTTCATCTTCTCCTGGTTGTAAATTTTTCAGGATACTGGGAAGACTCCTTATGTTGTGGATTAGGACTACTAAAGTTCTTTCAAGATTTTCTTGAATGAAGTTTATAGTCCTTGGTTTTAGCCCTAGGCCCATGATCCACCTTGAGTTGGTTTTTGTATATGGAGTGAGGTATGGATCTTGCTTAATTTTTCTGCAGATATTTTTCCAATTTTGCCAACACCATTTGTTTAAAAGGCTATCATTTCCCCACCTAACTAATTTCATCTCCTTGTCAAAAATCAGTTGACCATAAATAGATGGGCTGATTTCTTGGTTCTCAATTCTATTTCATTGATCTATGTGTCTGTCATTGTACCAGTACCATGCTGTCTTAACTACCATGGCAGTGTATTAGGATTTTAAGTCAGGAAGTGAGATGCCTCCTACCTTTTTTCTATTTTTAAGGAGTGCTTTGCTTATTCGGGGCTTCTTTTTATTCCAAATAAACCTGGAGACTGCCTTTTCCATCTCATTGAAGAATGGGATTGGTATTTGTATTGGGATTGCATTGAACTGTTTTTTCATGTATTTTGTAAATATAATGCAGACTATTAGTATTTTTATGGTAAATTCTGCATTATTTTCAATTTTATTTATCTGATCTTCTTGTATTCTTTGTTCAATTCAAGGTAACTTCTTACTGGTTTCAGGAGTTAATACTGTTTGACTGTTGAAATTACTAGAACCTCTAGGGTTTCAAATAAAAGAGTTAATTGATAAATAGGAATGCTTAACAAAGGACAAATTTAATTTATATCACCCAAAAATTTTTTGAAAATCATTGATGGCTTTTAATGATTTTTTTTCTAATCTCCAATTTTTGCAGGACTATAGTTTGACAAGTCATTTTAATAATTCATAAATGAGCAAAGATACTTTTGCTTGTTAAACTTATTTTTTTCTAAGTAATTCAGCAGTATTTTCTGAAATTGGTTTAAAGATATTAATCTGTATCTTATAAACTCTCCTTTTTGGTGTAATAGTAATGTTATTAGAGCTATAGTTAATATAGTTCTTCTTAAGGTGGCATGAAATAAATTTAAGACATATTGTTACATACAATGGGATTGCTTTTGCAAACAGGACACTCCTGGCAATTTGCATTATTTCTTGCAGAGCCTGAAACTAATAGGGGTTTTTTGTTGTTTCTGTGGATTATTTTTTTTTTTCCTATTGTTGGTTTTTTTAACTTTCTGACTTAATTTTTTCTCTCTGTTTTTGGAGACATCTATTATAATGTACATTGCACCTATACTTGAAAAAAGCTGCTTTATTTTTGAGCACTTAAGAAAGTTTAACTTTTTTAATTTACAGGTAGTCAATTGAGGGTATAACTTTTATTTTTTACATCTACTTTGAGAACTAAGTTACATTTTCTTTCTTATTCACTTCTAAACTTCTAGGTCACATTATCTGTGCAACTATGAAAGACTAGTTTGTGTGCTTATATCTGGCACTCCAGATTAGCACTGCCAAACACAGTTTATTTTATATTTTTTTACTAATTCAGAGATTTCGTCATCTCAAAAATTTTTTAGCTGCAGCTTCTAATTTATTTACTTATTTCATTCTATTACTTACTTTTTGCCTTTTTCATTTTTTGAATTAAGTTATGTTAGGTTTATTCCTTTATCTTTTACTTTTTTTATTTTACTGAAACCATCAGCTTGTGTGAACTCAAAACTCATTAAACATAAGACACACTAAACATAAGACAAAAGACAACAAAGAAACAATAACGGCAAACTTGAACAAAAAACCAGAACAATTGGTGCAAACATTTAGAGGCCTCTGTTTTGAGTTTAAGCACCTTTTTGCATATGAATGAAATTATGTTTAAAATGTTACTTAAGGATAGATGAAGATGAAACTGGGGATTTAATAGAATGGTGATGAAGGAAGAATTTCAAGCTAAACTGAAGCTATTGGCAAAAAACAAGGTCTCGGGAATTTAAGGAATACCAATTGATATATTTCAGCAAAAAGATGTTACCTTGAACATGCTCACCAGATTGTGGCAATAAATCTGAAGGACAACTACCTGGACAACTGACTGGAATAAATGAATATTTATTTCCATTTAATATAAAAAGGGTGATCTAACAGAGTTTAGAAAATATCAAATGATATCACTACTATCACTCACAAGCAAAATTTTACTAAAGATGATCCAAAACCTTCTTGAACAGTACATTAACGGAAAACAATCAAAAATACAACCTGGTTTAGAAGAGATCATGACACTAGGGACATCATTGACAATGTCAGATGGATCTTGGCTGAAAGTGTAGAATACCAGAGGAATGTCTATCTGTGTTTCATTAACTACATAATGACATTTGACTGAGTGTATTAGAACAAATTATCGTGAACCTAGAGAAAAATGGGGATTTCAGAAAACCTGATTGTGCTCATGTGAAATCTATACTTAGCCCAGGAAATAGGCATCAGAACAGAAAAAGGAAGCATGGCATGGTACCAAATCAGGAAAGGAGTGCCTCAGGAATGCATCCTGCTTTCATACTTTTACAGTCCATATTCAGATCATTTGAGAGGCTGATTTTTATGAGGAGGAATTAGGCATGAGTGTTGAAGGAGACTCATCAACAAGCTTTATTATACAGATGATGCAATCTTGTTTCCTGAAAGTGCAGAGGATCTGAAGTATCTGCTGCAGAAGGTCAAGGACTGCAGCCCTCAACAGAGACGAAAGTTCAACATCAGGAAAACAAAGATTATCACCACTAGGACAATTGGAAGCACCAAGATATATGGAGAAGAGATTGAGGTTTTTAACAATGTAAGCTCATTTGGTTCTAAAATCAGCACTCTTGGTACTAGCAGACAGGAAATGAGAAAAAAATGGAGTAGGACAGTCTACTGTGAGGGGCCTCTGCTAGACACTGAAGAGCAAAGACTTCAGTTTAGAAACTAAGGTGCACCTGAGCCAGGCCATAGTCTTTTCAATTACTTGCTAAGCATCAGAGAACTAAATAATGAATGATGATGACAGTAGAATTGAGGCCTTTGAACTGTGGTGCTGGATAAGTTTATTGAACATACCACAGCCTGCCAAGGAAATGAACACGTTTTTTCCTGAAGATGGTGAGACCAAGTCACTCTCTAGAGGCAAGATTTTGAAGGTCTATCTTATAACCTTTGGGTATGTTATCACAAGGGACTAGTCTTTGGAGAAGGAGATCAAGCTAAGAAGAGTGAAGGGACAACACAGTAGAGGAAGACCCTGAATGAATTGGATTGACAGAGTGACAGGGGTAATAACAGCATGTGTGACAGAGACAGTGAGTTTGGCTCAGAATAGAACAAGGTTCAGAGCTGTTGTGCATAAGGTAGCTATGAGTTTCAGGTAACTCGATGACAGATAACACCACCAACAAATTAGGTTAATGTTGTCTTGATTTTTCTTGATGAATATTGATGTTTCTGCTTGCTGAAACTGAGGAGGACCTCATGCACTTGCTGCGAAGGGTCAAGGACTGCAGCCTTCAGTATGGACTGAGGCTCAATGTCAAG
>NW_006400130.1:532102-544550 GCF_000299155.1 Elephantulus edwardii
TGCGGTTGGCGCAGGATAGAGCAGGATTTAGGGCTGTTGTGCATAGGGTTGCTATGAGTCGGAAATGACTCGATGGCACATAACAACAAGGACACTATTTTTTTTCCTATGTAGTGGTGTATCTTAGGAATTAATACACGGTAGAAATAAATACTGTGTAGTGATTATGTAACTAAAGTGTATTTTACCCAGTTCTTGATTGTTGTTATGTGCCATCAAGTTGCTTGTGACTCATAGCGACCCTATGTACAACAGCTCTGAACCCTGCTCTCTCCTGACCGAGTCTCACTGACTCTGACATACCTAATCTCATTGCAACAGTTATCATGTCAGTCCACCTCATCCAGGGTCTTCTTCTCCTGTGTATGTCCGTTCATTCTTCCAAGCATGATGTCATTTTCCAAAGACTGGTTTCTCCTTGCCATGTGACCAAATATGTGAGACTGGAGATTCAAAATGTTTGCCTCCAAGAAGAAACTTTGTTTCTTTCTATCCAAGACAGCCTATTGGTTCTCCTAGAAGTCATGATATGTTCAATACATTTCTCTAGCACCACAACTCAGAGGCATCAATTCTTCTGTCATCCTTGTTGTTGTTGTTATGTGCCATCGAGTCGTTTCCGACTCATAGCGACCCTATGCACAACAGCCCTAAACCCTGCTCTATCCTGCGCCAACCACACCGCCTATGACACACCCATCCCGATTACCCCACTCACCGAATCAATCCATTTCATAGAGGGTCTTCCCCTCCTGCGCCGTCCCTCCACCCTCCCAAGCATGATGTCCCTCTCCAAGGACCCGTCCCTCCTGGCAACATGTCCAAAGTATGTCAGACGAAGCCCCAGAATCCTTGCCTCCAAGGAGTAGCTTGGTTTAATCCTCTCCAAGATGAATCTGTTTGTTTTCCTGGCAGTCCATGGTACATTCAGTACCCTTCTCCAGCACCACAGCTCAAAAGCATCCACTCTCCTTCTGTCCTCGCTAGTCATTGTCCAACTCTCTGATGCATAACAAGCGATTGCAAATACCATGGCATCCTTAGTCATTGTTAATCTCTCTGATGCATACCATTGTGAAAACCATGTGCTGGATGAGGTGCACCTTAGTCTCTCGATTAGCATCATTGTTTTTCAGCACTTTGGAGAGGCACCTGACAGCACACTTTACCAATGCAATCTGTCTTTTGATTTCTTGACTGTTGGTGCCAAGAATCTTGATTGTGGGGATAAGCAAGCTGAAATTAACCACCTGAAACTCTTCTCCATCATTATGGTTCTTGTCAATTGGTGAGGATCTTTGTCTTCTTGAAATTAAACTTCAATTCCATATTGAAGACTACAGTACTTGACTTTCTGCTACAAATGCTTCAAGTCCTCCATAGTTTCAGCATGCAAAGTTATATCATCTGCATAATGCAGATGTTTGACAAGTCTTCCTGCAGTCCTGATGCCACACTCCTCCTTATAAAGTTGAGACTCAAAATAAAAAAAATAAAGTTGAGCCTCACAAATGATCTGTTCCACATATAGAATGAAAAGGTATGAAGACAGGACACTTTTCTCACACCCTCCTTTCCTAATTTTGAACCGTGTATTGTTTTCTTGCTCTTTTCTGACGACTGCTTCATGGTCTAAGTATAGGTTTCACATGAGCACAATCAATTGTTCTGGGACTCCTTTTTTCTCAAGGTTAGCCACAGTATTTTGTGATCTACACAGCCAAATGCCTTTGCATAGTCAATGAAGCATAGGGAGACATTCTTCTGGTACTCTTTGATTTCAGCCATAATCCAATGGTGACATCTTTAGTGCCACAGCCTCTTCTTAATCCAGTTTATATTTCTGATAGTGCTCTGTTAATATACTGTTACAGTTATTTTTGGATAATGTTCAGCAGGATTTTGTTTGGGTGTGATATTAGCGCAACAATTTCTACACTCTGATGGGGTGTGTGTGTGTGTGTGTGTGTGTGTGTGTGTGTGAGTGTGTGTGTGATAGGAATAAATATGGCTCTCTTCCAGTCAATTGGCCAGGTAGTTTTCCTCCAGATATTTTTGCATGACTTGGTGAGCCTGTCCAGAGCAGCATCTAATTGTTGAAATATGTCAGTTAGAATTCCATCAATTTCTGGGGTCATATTTTTAGCCAATTCCTTCAGAGCAGCTTGAACTTCCTCCTTCACTCCCATTATGTTTTGATTATATGTTGTTTCACAAAATTCTTCTGTGCCAGCCAATTCATTTTGGTACAATGACTCTGTACATTTCTTCCATTTTCTTTTAATAAAGCTTCCTGGATCATTTAATATTATGCCCACAGGATCCTTAAAATTACAACTTGAGGCTTGAATTTTGTCTTCAGTTACTTTAGCTTAAGAAATGCCATGTGAGTCCAGCCCTTTTGATTTTCTGACACCCAATCTTTGCATGTTTCATTATAATACTTTGCTTTGTCTTCACAAACAGCCCTCTAAAATCATCTGTTCAGCTCTTTAATGTCTTAATTTTGTCCCTTTGCTTTGGCTTCTCGTCACTCTAGTGCAATAGTCAGTGTCTCTTTTGACATTTATCTTGGTCTTTTCTTCCTCTGTCTTTGTAATGACCCTTTGCATTCTTTATGAATGATAGTGTTGATGTCTTCCCAAAGTTCATTGGATCTTTGTTCATGAGTGTTCAAGGCCTCAACCCTTTGATAGCTTTGAAATTCATGTGGGATAAACTCAAGATCAAATTTTAGTTTCTGTGGATGTGATTTAAGCTTCTTTAGCTTTAGTTTGAACTTGCATATGAGCAATTAATGTTCTGTTCCACAATCAGAACCTGGCCTAGTTTTCACAGCTGATACTCAGCTTTGCCAACTATTCTTTCCACAGATGTAATTGTCTTGATTCCTGTGCAAATTCAGCTGTACATTTGATTCAGGTGACATTCATCTATACAGCCTGCATATATGCTTCTTATAAAAGGTATTCGCAATGAATAAATCATTGTACAGAATTCTATCATTCTATCTCTGGCCTCATTTCTGTTATCAACTCCAAGTTTTCTAACTACTAATCCTTCTTCCCTTCTTCCAGCTTTTGGATTCCAGTCACCTATAATTTTTAATGCATCTTGATTTCATGTGCTATTATTTTCTGACTGCAAACATTAGTAGGAATAATCCATTTCCTTTTCTTGGCTCTGGTTGTTGGTGCATGCTATTGTTATTGTTATGTGTCATCAAGTCGAGTATGACTCATAGCAAACCTATGAACAATAGATCTGAACCCATTCCTGTCCTGTGCCATTGTCACACTTCCTGATGCACGAAAAAGCCCATTGCAGAATAATAGTGGTCACTAGAATTCCTTGTATGTATATGGTATCCTGTCATTGACAACAATGTATTGCAAGATGAATCTAGAAATTATTTTTTAACTATGAAAGTGACCTTGTTTTTCCTCACCTTTTCATTTCCAGCATAATAGATCATATGAGTATCTGATTCAAAATATCCCATGTCAGTTCAACTCATTTTGCTAATACCTAGTATGTCAAGATTTATGCATTCCATTTCTTTCTTAACAATGTCCAAGTTTTCTATTCCACACTCCAATCACTAATGGCTCCTTACAACAGTTTATTTTATCTTGCGTTTCTATATTTGAGAACTCAGTTTCAGTTGCCATATCTGCTGGTCTGTTCTAACCATGTTCTATTGTGCATAAAGTTTTTGAAGGTCTGTTATTTTGGAAGTGGTAATCCTTCTTCTTATCTATCTTAATTTTAATGCTCTGCTTTAGAACAGTATCTGACAGAGAAGCATTTTACAGAAAGAAGCAGATGAAAGAAATTTCTCTATTATAGAAGTAGCCAATAAATTCAGTGTTGCCCAACTGACACATATGTCTTCACCCCTTCCTTTCCCTGGTCTATCATCACCCCCTTCCACTCCTGCCTACCCCACTCAACACCTCCCTCCCCCATCCAAATCTTGTTATGATGGTTTAGGTTTCAGTTCACTTCTGTATTGCCTATTGACTTGTGCTGTTGCAGACCGAGTGTATTTTTATAAGTACTTATAATGAGACAGAACACCAAGAATGTAGGAGAAAACTGAGGTAAAGCAGGAGGTGAACAGTTCTTGAACAACTGAAGTGACCTGAAGCTCCAATCTAAGTTTCCCTGTGCCTTTATTGAAAATTGCCTGGGAGCAAATCACCAAGAGAATTCAATGCTAATGAAGCTAAGCTTTTTCTATTGAAAACCTTGACTCAGGAGGGAGGAGTTAGTAAATACAAGAATCCTGTAAATGCTTAAGGGTTGACATAGTGTTCCTTATAAACATTTAAGGATTGCCTTAGTGCTTAAGAGTGAATTCCAGCTTGTATCAGCTTCCCTCATATCCCGAAGTAGTGTTTGATTTATTACAAATATTTAGTATGACATTTGGCTTCCCATATTTCCCATCTATTGTTTTTATCATAATTATGTTGTCATCTGGACAAGCATGGCTTCTTTGACTCATTCTTGATTATTTTTGTTCTCTCCATCCTTTATACACAAGCAAATAAAACATATTAAGCAAAATAAGCTCACAGAAATACTTCAAAAAAGCTCCATATAATCAAAAAGATTGAGGTTAGATATTCCTTCACTATTCTTTGAGAAATATCTATGTTGTTAAAATAATCCAATTGCTTATGAGAAGTTGAATGAATCTGACCATGTAATTTCAGTATATCATCTTTGAGATTACCAGGATTCATTCCATTCAATATCATTCTACTTTACTGGAGTAATGCATAACTGTTCAATATTCCAATCACATTTTAATTTTGTCTTTGAAAAGACTGTAACTTTTCAGAATTTTGATGACATGCTTTTACATGAACAAAGGTGTAAATACTTGATACAAAGCCAAGCGAGCTGTAGTAGCGGTGGCATAATGGTGGGACTTCCCCAATTTGCTAAATCGAATAACTCTTTTCTCATTTTTTAATAATTATGTTACCAAGTATTATAAGATCATACTTTCAGGGGATGATTGCCATTTTCTCTTTAAAACTGACAACCATAATTCAAGCCAGTATCTTAATATGTAAATGTTTTCATTAAATGAAAAAACAATGGAACATTTAAACAAAGTTATAGAAAACAATTTTGAACAATGTAATATTAAATTTGTAGAATCATATTGAGTTGAACTTTACCTAAGGTTAGGAAACACAGGCTCAAATGTAGTTATTTTAATGTCTTTTCTTTTTTTATCATTTGTTAATTAATTTTAATAAAAATTTACAGAGACTTTGAATTTTCATTCATTCATTGTTACACTTTTCTCTCTACCCATCCCTCTCCCCTCAGTACACTCTTTTCTTTGAAAAGTAAAAGAAAAGTTCCCCCATTGTTTTACAATTCCTCCCACCAGGTCCACTCTACTATGCATTCTTCGTTCTGGACTCCTGTCACGATAATAGTACCTAATCACATATCCCTTTTAAATGGTTTTCTCCCTCATCTGTTTCAATGCAGTATACATTATTTATCCCATCTTTCTCAGTCTCCGCCCCCCCCCATGTCAGTCCTGTTTTACAACAGTGGCACTATGCAGTACTTGTCTCTTTGTGACTGAATATAATATCGTCCAAGGTCACCCATTTTGAGTAATATTGCATGTGTTCCTTGTTTTTCAATGCAGCGTAGTATTTGATTGTGTGAATATAACACAGCTTCTCTATCCATTCATTTGTTGATGTGCACTTAGGCTGTTTCCAACTCTAAACAAAGCAGCAATAAACATGGGGGTGCATATGTCTGTTTGGGTGGCAGTTATGGTCTCTTTGGGGTATATTCCCAGTAGTGGAATTGCTAGGTCAAATGGGATTTCTATTTGCAACTTTTTGAGAAAGCGCCATACTGCCTTCTGCATCATTTCTTTTCAATTTAGAGCTAGTAACATTATTAATATGATCATATGAATAATTTCCCAATTTAAATAAATATATGTGTTTTTTGGTAAGAAAAATGCTAAAAACTTGGATATGGTTTCACCATTCCTCCTTCATTCCAAGATATAGTGTTATTAACATAAGTAGTTGTTATAAATACATTGCCTTCCTTATACTAAGTTAAATTTTTGGTGGTTCTATGCTGACCAGTGGAACCAACAAGGCTCCAATAAATCACACTTCCATAGAAAGTATTAATTAAAACTTGTCCTTGCTCTATTTAACATTGTCTCCAATGTATCCAATCTCTAAGAAATAAAAAGGAGTAACTGACAGAGAGGAATATCTGGTTATCCTGATGTTTTGCTATTGATATCTCTATGAAAACCAAACACTTGGAACATGTAATAGAGAGATATAATATTACCCAAAACATTATAAATCCATGCCTGAGCTACTTCCAAAGGAAAGGATTCATATACAATGCATCTGGGGAAAATATCAATATCTAAAGTATAATTAGAAAGTGATTCCTTTATTAGATTTAAGGGATCCTCTGTTATAATAGGGATCTGGAAACCACTGACTGTCATTATTATTAACAGATATAGGAGTATAAAACTAATGAACTACTTTTAACAAGGAAGTATTAAAAATATATGCCAAATAGCTAAAATTATCTTCCATTTTACTTAAGACTGCCACTCATTCCTTGTGGGAGTATGGCCTCTTCCAGCTCATCTCAGGTTTCTTGTCTCTGGATGATACCCACAGCATTCCTGAGCTTGTAGCAATATAAGCAAATCCTCAACCCTACATGATAACAAATACCTTTTTCCATTCATTAGTTAATGTTTCCCTACAATAAATAGAGAAAGAGGAAAATTTGAAATTAAGTCTGTTCCACTCAAATTTCAAAACCATCTCAGGAATAGATTTGAGACCTTGAGCATCAGTGAGCATAGACCAAAAGGGCTCTGGAAGGATATCAAGAAAATTGTCCATGAAGAATGCAAAAGATCACTACAAAGGCTGAAAAAAGAAGAAAAGACCAAGATAGAGGTCAGATGAGACTCTGAGTATTGCATTAAAGCACAAAGAAGCCAAAACTAAAGGGACAAACCAAGAAATGAAAGACCTGAACAGAAAATTTCAAAAGGCAGCTCTGGATGACAAAGCTCTAATACTCGAATGAAATGCGCAGCGAAGTGGAGTCAGAAAAATCAAAAGGGCTGAACTCGTTCAGCGTTTCTTAAGCTTAAGGAGCTGAAAAACAAATTCGAGCCATGGGTGGAAATACTTAAGGACAATTTGGGTAGAATGTTAAATGATCCAAGAAGTATCAAGAGAAGATGGAAGGAGTACACAGAGTCACTGTACCAGAAGGAATTGTCTGACACAGAAGAATTTCATGAAATAACATATGAACAAGAGCCTATGGTGATGAAGGAGAAAATTCAAATTGCTCTAAAGGAACTGGCAAAAACAAGACTCTAGGAGTTGATGGCATACCAATTGACATATTTCAACAAACAGACACCTCCCTGGATGTACTTACTAAGTTGTGCCAAGAAATCTGGAGGAGAGCCAGCTAGCAGACTGACTGGAAAGGTTGATAGTTGTTCCCATTCCAAAGAAAGGTGACCCTGTACAGAGTGTGGGAATTATTGGACAATATCATTAATATCACATGCAAACAAGATTCTGCTGAAAGTTATCCAAAAACGTTTCAACAATATGTCAACAGAGAACTGCCAGATGTGTAGGCTAGATTTAGAAGAGGTCGTGGTAGTAGGTATATTATAGCTAATGTTAGATGGATCTTGGCAGAAAGCAAAGAATACCAGAAGAATGTCTATCTGTGCTTCATTGACTATGCAAAGGCTTTTGGCTGTGTGGATCACAACAAGCTGTGGCTGCCACTGAGAAGAATGGGAATCCCAGAAAATTTGATTGTGCTAATGCGAAACCTACACTTGGACCAAGAGGCAGTCCTCAGAACAGAGCAAGGAGACAGTAGTACATGGTTCAAAATCAAGAAAGGAGTCCATCAGGGATGTAATCTGTCTCCATACATTTTCAATCTGTATGCAGACCAGATCACCCGAGAGACTGGGGTGTACGAGGAGGAATGTGGCATCAGGATTGGTGAAGAGTCATCAACAACCTGCGTTATGCAGATGTCACAACCCTGCTTGCTGAAACTGAGGAGGACCTGAAGCGCTTGCTACAGCAGGTCAAGGATCGCAGCCTCCTATATGGATTGAAGCTCAACATCAAGAAAACAAAGATTCTCACCACTGGGTCAATTGGCAGCAACGGTATGGATTGTGAAGAGATTGAGATAGTTAACAGTGTTAGTTTACTTGGCTCCACAGTCAACACTCTTGGTTACAGCAGCCAGGAAATCAAAAAACGTATTGCAATGGGAAAGTTGGCTGTGAGGGATCTCTCAAGAGTACTGAAGAGCCACGATGTCAGGCTGGAGACTAAGGTGCGCCTGATCCAGGCTATAGTCTTAGCAATTACATGCTATGTCTCAGAGAGTTGGACAGTGAATAGGGATGGTAGAAAGATAATTGATGCCTTTGAGCTGTGGTGCTGGAGAAGAGTGTTGAATATACCATGGACTGCTAGGAGAACAAACAGGTTTGTCCAGGAGAAGGTGAAGCTGGAATGCTCCTTGGAGTCAAGAAATCTGAAGCTTCATCTGACATACTTTGGGCATTTTGTAAGGAGGGACTTGTCCTTGCAGAGGAACATCATGTTTGGCAGAGTGGAGGGGCAGCGCAGGAGAGGAAGACCTTCAATGCGGTGGACAGATTCTGTGACTGCAATGGTAGGAATGAGTGCTTTTGAGATGTCTAGGTTAGCAAAGAATAGAACGGCGTTTAGAGCTCTTGCACACAGGGTCACTATGAGTCGCAAGTGACTCAATGGCACATAATAACAACAACAAAAACATAATAAAAATGCTGATTCAATTTAGCTGGAGTTCTCCTTTTCCAATAGCATTTAAAAAATTTAAAGTAAATAAAGCTATTTGTAAAATAGCTTGAGAAGATGATATCTCATCCCTCCCTTTATGTTTTTTCAACATAGTTTACAAAGTCAAATTGTTGTTGTTGTTGTTTTTATATGCCGTCGAGTCATTTACGATTCCTAGCGACCTACAACAGCCCTAAACTCTGCTCTATCCTGTGCCAATCGCATAGTCTCAGACACACCCATCCCGATTACCCCAGTCACTGAATTAATACATCTCAAAGAGGGTCTTCCCATCTTGTGATGTCCTTCCACCCTCCCAAGCATGATCTCCCTCTCCAAGGACCTGTCCCTCCTTGCAACATGCCCAAAGTATGTCAGACAAAGCCTCAGAATCCTTGCCTCCCAGGAGTAGCTTGGTTTAACCCTCTCAAGGATGAATCTGTTTGTTTCTTGGTAGTCCAAGGTACAGTCAATACTCTTCTCCAGCACCATAGCTCAAAGGCATCAATTCCCCTTCTATCCTCCCTAGTCATTGTCCAGCTCTCTGATGCCTAGCAAGTGATTGCAAAGACTGTAGCCTATATCAGGCACACGTTAGTCTCCAGAATAACAGCACTGCTCTTTAGTACTCTGGAGAGGTCCCTAACAGCAGACTTTCCCATCGCAATATGTCTTTTAATTTCCTGGCTGCTGGTGCCAAGAGTATTGACTGTGGAGCCAAACAAACTAAAGCAGTGAACAATCTCAATCTCTTCACCATCCATCTTGATGCTGCCAATTGGTCCAGGTTATGAGAATCTTTGTTGTTTTTTTTTTTTGGTATTATTGAGCTTTAATCCATATTGAAGGCTGCAGTCCATGGTCCTCTGTAGCAAGCACTTCAGGTCCTCCTCAGTTTCAGCAAGCAGGGTTGTGTCGTCTGCATAACTCAGATTGTTGATGGATCTTCCACCAATCCTGATGCCACAGTTCTCTTCATACAGCCCAGCCTCCTTGATAATCTGTTCTGCATATAGGTTGAAAAGGTATGGAGATAGGACACATTCCTGGCATATACCCTTCCCAATTTTGAACCAAGCTGGAAGGTGGGTTATCTTGATTTTTTTTGAGGTGTGAGCTGATTTGATTTGCTGGATTTAGCAGAAAGTCAAATGTGGGCTGAAACCCTCATATTTAGAGTCAATCAGAAACTTGTGGGAGTGCCCTTGTATTTTAAAGTTGGTTGAATGGAGCTCTAGTGGCCTAGTGGCAAGAAGCTTCACTGTAATTCCACAGGTATGCAGTTTGAATCCACCAGCTGCTCTGCTGGATAAATAGGGCCAATCTCCTGTACCAGTCAAATCCGATTTGACAGCGCGCGCGCGCACACACACACACACACACACACACACACACACACACACACACTCACTCTCTCTCTCTCGCACACACACACACACACACACACACACACACACACAAATTAAAAATAATTAAATAATTTTAAAAATTTTAAAAAATAGAGGTTGGGTCCTCTGGGCCTGAGGCCCTAGGACTTGGTATTAATTGTGTTTGGGACAAACTTCCTTCTAAGTGGTATGGCACTCTTTTGTCAGTTTTCTGTACTGAGGAAACCTCAGGTTGCTGTGATACTGAATACTGTGCCATTGATATGTCAAATGTCTTATGGTTACCCATGGTGGACAGTGTTTGCTAGAGCTCCCAGATTAAGACAGGCTTGGAAACAGGAGTGGCATCCACTTTCTAAGCTACATGACTCTGGAAACTTTATGAAGTTAGAGAAACAATAATAGTTATAGAATAGGGTTCAGGTCTTTTGTTCATAGGGTTACTATGAGTTGTGTTCATCTCTATGTCACTTAAAAACAGTAATATATATGATCTTATATATATTATTAATTCTATCTATCTATCTATCTATCTATCTATCTATCTATCTATCTATCTATCTATCTATTCATTAAAGTAGACCAAAAAGCAGAGGTAAATAAATGTTAGTTCGTTTTGGTGGGTTTTTTTTTTTAATTTTCTTCAGCAAAGTTTTATTTGCTGTGTAATGTTAGTGGATGTTGTTGTCTGCTGTTGAGTTGGAATGAACCCATCGCAGACCTTTTGGCAGGTTTTAAGGGGCAGTAAATTGTACAGAAGAAGACAGCCTATTCTCATCACAGAGTAGCTGGTGAACTTGAACCTCTTGCTTTTGTGTTTGCAGCCCAGGTTCTTACCACTAGGCACACAGTTCAAATCCACCAATTACTCCACAGAAGAACAAATGGTCAACTGATTCAATGGTACATAACAACAAAACAACAATGTTATTGTTGTCATGTGCTATTCAGTTGCTTGTGACTTATAGCGATCCTATGCACAATATCTCTAAAGGCCTCTCTCTCCTGAGACAATCTCACCATCTCTGACACAACTACACACATAATCCCAGATACTGTATCAATCCATATCCTCCAAGAGCTTCCCCTCTTGCACCATCCTTCCCTCCTGGCATGGTGTCCTCCAAGAACTGATGTCTCCTGGCAACATGCCCAAACTATGTCAGAGGGAATTTTAAAATCATTGCCTGCAAGAAACAACTTCGTTTCTCCCTCTCTAGGACAGACCTATTTGTTCTCTTGGCAGTCCATGGTATGTTCAACACTCTTCTCCAGCACCCCAAATAAAAAACATAGATTCGTCTTCTGTCTTCTTTAGTCATAGTCAAACTCTCTGAAGCATAGCAAGTATCTTAAAAAACTATGGCCTGGATCAGGCACAGTGTAGTCTCCAAACTGACATTATTTTTCTGGAGAGGTCCCAGACAGCACATTTTCCCAATGCAATGAGTCTTTTAAATTCCTGGCTGCTGGTACCAAAACTGTTGATTGTGGAGCCAAGTAAGGTTAAATTTTTAACATTCTCAAATTACACCTATAATGATGCTGTTATTTGACCCAGTGTTGAGAATCTTTTTCTATTAGATGTTGAGTTTCAATTTATACTGAAGACTTCAGTCTTTGCAGTTTCAGGTCCTCCTTGATTGTGTCATCTGCATATTAAGGTTGTGATGAATCTTCCTCCGATCTTGATGCCATATTCCTCATTAAATTGAGCCCCCTGCACAATCTGTTCTGTATATAAATTGAAAATATATGGATACAGGACACATTCCTGACATAGTCCTTTCCTAATTTTGAACAAAGTAGTGTTCTAATGACTACTTCCTAATCCAGGTACAGGTTTCACATGAGCACGATCAGGTGTTCTGGGCTTCCCATTCTTCTCATTGCTAGCCACAGTAGAATCCAATAAAGATTGTGTTCTGTTAAAGGCAGAGACATTAGTTACTTTTCTTTATAAAATGGGATTGATTCCTATAATCCTTTAGTTTAGCCTAATCACTCCAGAAATAATTGTACAAATAATTGTCGTATTTGTTAACATTCTAGAAATTGTACTGTTGTTGTTGTTGTTGTTATGTGCCGTCGAGTCCCTTGCGACTCATAGTGACCCTATGTACAAAAGCCCTAAACTCC
>NW_006400130.1:546365-548326 GCF_000299155.1 Elephantulus edwardii
TCATTGACTATGCAAAGGCATTTGACTGTGTAGATCATAACAAACTATGGCTGAGAAGAAATTGTACTAGATATTATTTTTCCAATAGCATCTTGCTACTGAACAAGAAATACTTCATTTTCTTGTGCCTCAAATCTTCTCCTATGTCTAATAGACATAGGCATAATTAAACCTTTGAGAAAATATTTTAATTCTATATCACATTTGAAAAAAGGTATGGAAGACAATTTAAGGATGTTCCCACTTTCAGGACTTCAGGAAAAATTAAGTTTATTTCTTTTTTATTTGGCTGGTTCTTACTGTTAATCTTAAATTGGTCAAGACAATATTAAGTTTATTATAGTCTCGCTTTCTCAAACTCCGCAGAAGGCACTGCTTCTCCAATGGTTTTTCAATTTATTTTCAGTGGAAGAAATCCTGTAGCACAACATGAAATGCAACATAATACAAAACAATCACAGTGGGATATCTGCCCAGAGTTAGACATTGCTGATACATTGGCACTCTTTTGGTTTATTTTTAAGAGTTTAAAAATCCCATTAGGTTTATAAGGAACAAATTTGAGCCTACGGTAAAATAAATCTTATCTTTTCTTCTCTGGCACCGCTCAGGCTATCTTGCAAATAGTTATAGGCATGCAACAAAGTCTTCTACAATCGAGTTGTTGTATTTGTTTGGTGTTGTTCAGGCTACTATTACTCATAGAAATACTATGAACCACTGATTGGAACCTTTGCCTACCCTGCCTTAAAGTGAGGTCATCCTGATTCTGCCCTCTGCAGTTTTTCCAAATGAAGATGGTAGTGTAATAAAAGATACAAAGTGGATGATGATTATGCAGTAATAAAATTCTCATTTTTTTATTCATAAGATATGGTTTGACTTCAGTAGAATGTCTGCCAATAGAGATTTGTGTTTTGCAATTCTACTAAACAAATTGCCTGTGAGCTTTCAGAGTAACATGGACTAGGAAGAAATTCCTGGTTATCTACTACTGTTAAATACTATTCCTGAAAAGCACAATATTTTGATTCCGTTGTGCATGGAATACTAATGTGTCATAACAATGAGACTTGGTAGCAGCTAACAATAAAGTACATAAAGAAGTGATGCCTGTTACACTTTCTCATTCCTGTAGAAAATGGAATATTTTCATACATGTGGAAAAATGCATGTGCTCACCTATGCTACCAAATCAAATGTAAATAGAAAGAACATATTTTTAACCTCAAAATCTAAAATGGTTTGTGAAAAAAAATACACACCATAATAATATAAGGACTTAGATAAAGTGTTGGAAATAATTATTTAATTCAACAAGACTATGAAAATGATACTGAAACATTAAGGTAGAAATGTTAAGTTTTTTTCCCTTATTTTTACCCCTTTAAAAAAATTACTATTAATTTCAAGAAAAATTTACAGAGACTTTGGATTTCCATTCATTCATTATTACACTTTTCTCCCCTCCCAACCTTCCCCCTTAGTACACTACCCTCTTGGAAAAGTAAAAGAAAAATTCTTCATTGTTTTATAGTCTCTCCTCTCCCCAGGTCCACTCCACTATACAGCCTTTGCTCTGGACTCCTGTCATGCCAAAAATCCCTAATAATTTTCCTTCTTAAGCAGTTTTCTCCCTCATCTGTTTCAATGCAGTATACATTACTGAATCTATCTTTCTCAGCCTCCTCTCAACTCTGAGGTCCGTCCTGCTTTACAACAGTGCCACCATGCAGTATTTGTCTTTTTGTGACTGAGATACTTCACTCAGCATAATGTCCTCCAGGGTCACCCATTTTAAATAATATTGCATGAGTTCCTTGATTTTCAATACAGCGTGGTATTCCATTGTGTGAATATATCACAGCTTCTCTATCCATTCATTTGTTGATGGGCACTTAGGTTGTTTCCAACTCCTTGCTATTGTGAACAAAGCTGCAATAAACATGGGTGTGCATATA
>NW_006400130.1:549576-552622 GCF_000299155.1 Elephantulus edwardii
TTATTCCCAAGTATTTAATCCTGTGATTAGTTATTGTGAAAGTTACTGTTTTTCTTAGTTCCAGCTCTTTATTCTCTTTGTCACTGTAGAGAAATCCAACTGATTTTTGTATGTTGATCTTGTATCCTGCCACTTTACTAAATTGGTCAACTATGTCCAATAGTTTTCTTGCTGAATATTTAGGGTTTTCTAAGTATACTATCATGTCATTGGCAAAGAGGGATAATTTTACCTCCTCTTTGCCAATTTGGATACCTTTTATTCCCTTCTCTTACCTTAGAGCTATCGCTAATACTTCCAATACAATATTGAATAAGAGAGGTGATGGTGGGCATCCTTGCCTAGTGCCTGTTCTTAAAGGGAATGACATTAACTTCTCTCCATTCAGAACAATGTTGGTTCTTGGGTTTTCATAAATACTTTTTTACTATGTTGAAGAAATTCCCCTCTAATCCTATTTTGTTGAGTGTTTTAATCAGGAAATCATTTTGGATTTTGTTAAAGGCCTTTTCTGCATCAATTGATAGGATCATGTGGTTCTTGTTCTTTGCCTTGTTAATGTGATGAATGAATTACATTAATTGTGTTATTTATGTTGAACCATCCTTACATAACTGTAATGAATTCCACTTGGTCATGGTGAATTATTTCTTTGATGTATCGTTGGATTCTATTTGCCAATATTTTATTCAGGATTTTTGCATCAATGTTCATGAGTGATATTGGCCTATAGTTTTCTATTTTGGTGTTGTCTTTTTCTGGCTTTGGTATCAAAGATACGTTTGCTTCATAGAATGAATCTGGGAAGATTCCATCTTCTTCTATTTTCTGAAATAATTTATGTAGAATTAGTAAGAGTTCTTCCCTGAATGTTTGATAAAATTCACTTGTAAAACCATCTGGTCCAGGGCTTTATTTGGTTCAGAGTTGTTTTATTACGTTTTCAATTTGTTCTTTTCTAATGGGTCTGCTCAGATGTTCAGTTTTGGTTTGTGTCAGTTTAGATAGGTTGTGTTTTTCTAAGTATTTGTCCATTTCCTCTAAACTTTTATTTTTTTTTTTTAGTATAGTTTTTCATAGTACTCTAACGTTAGCTTTTTTTTTTTCTATTGTGATGTTGCCTGATTCATCTCTTATTCGGATTATTTCTGTCTTCTCCCTCTTTTCTTTTGTGAGTTTTACTAGTTGTCTATCGATTTTATTGGCCTTTTCAAAGAACCAACTCCTAGTTTTGTTGACAGTTTCAATTGTTTTTCTGTTTTCTATTTCATTTATATCTGTCTAGTATTTATGATTTCAGTTTTTTTAAAGGTGTCGGGTTTCCTTGCTGTTCTTTGTCAATTTGCTAGAGATATTGGGTTAGAGAGTCAATAGTCTGTTTTTCCTGTCTTTTGATGTGTTTGCTTATTGCTAAAAATTGACCTCTGATTACTGATTTGGCTGTTTCCCAGAGGTTTTGGCAAGTGGTGTTTTCATTATCATTAGTTTCAAGAAACTTTTCATTTTTTATTTCTTTTACTCCACAGTCATGTTCAAGTAAGGTGTTGTTCCGCTTCCAAATGTATGGGTTTTTTTCTCCTTTATCATCCTATTATTAATTTCCAATTTTGTAGCATTATGGTCTGACAAGATGGTTTGTATTATTTCTATGTCTTTTAATTTATTGATGTTTGCCTTGTGACCTAGAATGTTATCTATTCTAGAGACTGCTCCATGTACATTGGAGAAGAAGGTATACTGTGCTTTTGGGGGGTGCATTAGTCTATAAATATCTATGATGTCAAGTTGGTTTATTGTGTGATTTAATTCTTCAGTATCTCTGTTGAGTTTTTTTTCTGGTAGTTGGTAGTTCTATATTTTCTTGAGAGGGGGTTATTGAAGATTCCCAGTACTATAGTAGTGTTGTCTATTTCCTTTTGTAGTTTTGTTAATGTTTGTTTTATGTATTTTGCTGGTCTTTAATTTGGTGTATAGATATTTATTATTGTTATGTCCTCTTGTTCTGTTGACCCTTTCAGCACTATGTAGTGACCTTCCTTTTCCTCTGTGATGGTTTTTACATTGATAATTATTTTATCAGAGATTAATGTGGCTGCTCCTGCTTTTTTCTGGTTGCCATTTGCTTGGTATATTTTTCCCCACCCTTTTATTTTTAGCCTGGCTTTATCTTCATTTTTCAGATGTGTCTCTTGTAGACAACATATTGATGGATTTTGTTTTTTTATCCAATCTGCTGCACTCTTTCTCTTCAGCAGTGCATTTAAACCATTCATGTTCACTGTGACTATTGAAAGACTCGTTGTGTTGAGTTCGTTTTGGTGTTGTTGCTAGTTACTTTGGACCATGGAGCTTTCTGTGGTATGTCTGCAAGAAGGACATCTCTGAGTCTCTCCTGCAATGTTGGTCTTGTTTTACAAACTCTCTTAGGTTTTGCTTTTCTGGGAATAGCTTGATCTGTCCTTCATATTTGATGGATAATTTTGCTGGGTACAGTATTCTTGGTTGACAGTTGTGTTCTTTGAGTGTTTGGTATATGCCCTTCCTCTTTCTTCTTGCCTGCATGGTTTCTGCTGAGAATTCGGCACTTAAGCTTATCTGTTCTCCCTTAGAGGTTACTCTTTGTTTTTCCCTTACTGCTTTCAGGATTCTCTCCTTATCTTTGGTTCTGGTAAATGTGACTATGATATGCCTTGCTGTTTTCCTTTGGGATCTAATCTATATGGTGTCACTGAGCTTCCTGAATATATATTCTCTCATTCTTCATTATGTCTGAGAAATTTTCCTCTAATAATTCTTCCACAACTTTTTTAGTGCCTTTACTTGCTTCTATCTTCTCTGGGATTCCAATGATGCACATGTTATTTTTCTTGATGGTGTCCCTCATTATTCTTAGGTTTTCTTCTTTTTCCCATCTTTTTTGAGTCTACTTTTTGCTCTAGCAGATCAGTGGTGACAATTTGTCTTCAATTTCACTGATTCTGTGTTCCATCTCATCAACTCTGCTCATGTGTCACTCCATCATGTTGACAGCCTCTGAAACATTGGA
>NW_006400130.1:553577-555363 GCF_000299155.1 Elephantulus edwardii
CCTGCTAGGGCAATCTCTTGTTGGTAAGACAGGTCAAGGTGCTCCCGATTAAAGGCAAGTTGATTTCCCAGACGTGTAGGCACTGGGAGCCAAATGGGGTGAGGCAGGCAAAGGGTTGGGATGATCACAAGGGCAGGTCAAACACTTGGGGGACCTTGCTCAAACATCTGCTGTCTCAATGTGCTCACGATTGGTGTCCCTGCTCAAATTCCTGCTGTCCGTTTTTTACCCAATGGTTTTCTTAGTATTCCCTGCCTGGTGGCACTTACACAAGTCCCCTCACACAACAGCCCCTGCTCCAGCAGAGTTCTGGATCCGATAGGATCCGAAAACTCAAGGTCAAATTCCCACCAACCCATTAGCCTCTGGCTGTTCTGCAGAGTCTACAGGAGCCATCTGGCTGGCTCGTTTTAGGCAGAGTTGGTGTAGCCGAAGAGAGCTCGGCCAAATTCCCCACCAGTGGGCATGCTCTTAGGTGCTCTCCCAGGTAATCAACAATGCCCCATTAAACCCGGCCAGGATCCTACCAGTGTTTCCTCTGCCAGTTAAATTCCACAGTAGCTTGGCTGATTGCTCCGGGTTATGGTTGGATCCAGAGTGTTGCCCTGAGGTCACAGGGCTGTGGTGGGGGTTGAGATGCTTGGTTGTGGAGCTGCAAGGGGGAAGGCGAGGAAACGGGAGAAAGCACGGGACTAGCGGAACAAAGGAGCAGAGGGCTTGGACACTGCCACCAAAAGGTAGGGGGCTGGGCTTGGGCGCTGCTGGGGGTTTATGCAGACGCACCCTGTGTGTTGGGGGTCCCACAGGCGCAGGCTGCAGGGAGCTTACACAGTGGCAGGTAGTCTTCCCTCCTCTGGGGTCACACGGTGTTTGGTGTTCGCTCCCCTGGAGTTCCACAGTGGCTGGCTGACTGTTGCTCTTCCCGGGACTCAGCTGGAGGCTGCGGTCCTCTTTTTGTTTCTTGTAGCAATGTTTTGTAATTTTCTATGAAAAGATCCTTTTGGCTTCTGATTAGATTTACTCCCAAGTATATAATCTTGTGATTTGCTATTGTGAAGGGTATTTTTCCCCCAGCTCCAGCTCTGTATTCTCTTTGTCACTGTAGAGAAATTCCACTGATTTTTGTATCTTGATCTTGTATCCTGCTACTTTGCTGAATTGGTCCACTGTGTCCAATAGTTTTCTTGCTGAGTCTTTAGGGTTTTTTAAGTACACCATCATGTCATCTGCATAGAGAGATAATTTTACCTTCTTTTTGCCAATTTAGCTACCTTTTATTCCCTTCTCTTGTCTTATTGCTATTGCTAAGACTTCCAATACAATATTGAATAAGAAAGTTGATAGTGGGCATCCTTGCCGAGTTCCTCTTCTTAGAGGGAATGCCTTTAATCTTTCTCCATTGAGAACAATGTTGGCTATTGGGTTTGCATAAATACTTTTCACTATGTTGAAGAAGTTCCCCTCGAATACTATTTTGTTGAGTGTTTTAATCAGGAAAGGTTGTTGAATTTTGTCAAAGGCCTTTTCTGCATCAATTGATAGAATCATGGGGTTCTTGTTTTTTGCTTTGTTAATGTGATGAATTACATTAATTGATTTCCTTATGTTGCACCATCCTTGCATACCTGTTATGTATCTCACTTGGTCATGGTGAATTATTTCTTTGATGTATCTTTGGATTCTACTGGCAAGTATTTTATTCAGGATTTTTGCATCTATGTTCATGAGAGATAGTGGCCTATAGTTTTCTATTTTGGTGGTGTCCTTTTCTGGCTTTGGTATCAAT
>NW_006400130.1:556928-569654 GCF_000299155.1 Elephantulus edwardii
TATCAACAATCTGCATTATGCAGATGACACAATCCTGCGTGCTGAAACTGAGGAGGACCTGAAGCACCTGCTGCAGAGTGTTTTAGTATAGTTTTTCATAATACTCTAATGTTTGGGTTTTTATTTTAGTTTTTCTCCTGTGATGTTGCCTGATTCATCTCTTATTAGAATTATTTGTGTCTTCTTTTCTTTTGTGAGTTTTGCTAGTGGTTTGTCGATTTTATTGACCGTTTTAAAACACCAACTTCCAGTTTTTTTGATAGTTTTAATTGTTTTTTTGTTTTTTTCTATTTAATTTATTTCTGCTCAAATTTTTATAATTTCAGTTTTTTTAGAGGGTGTCGTGTTTTCTTGCTGTTCTTTTTCAATTTGCTGGAGATGTTGGGTTAGAGAATCAATGGTCTGTTTTTGCTGGTTTTCGATGTGTTTGCTTATTGCTCTAAATTGACCTCTGATTACTACTTTAGCTGTTTCCCAGAGGTTTTGGTAAGTGGTGTTTTCATTGTCATTTGTTTCCAGAAAAAATTTTAATTTTGTTTTTTTATTTCTTGTAGTACCCAGTCATGCTCAAGCAAGGTGTTGTTCAGCTTGCAAATGTATTATTTTTTTCTCCTTTATCTTATTATTAATTTCTAATTTTGTAGCATTATGGTCTGAAAAGATGCCTTGTATTATTTCTAGGGTTTTTAAATTTATTAATGCTTGCCGTGTGACCTAGAAGGTGACCTCTTGTGGAGCACATTCCATACACAGTGGAGAAGAAGGTATACCGTGTTTTTTGCGGTTCATTAGCCTATAAATGCCTATGAAGCCAAGTTGGTTTATTGTGTGGTTTAATTCCTCAGTATCTCTTTTTTGAGGTTTTGTTTTGTTTTGTTTTGTTTTGGCAGTTCTATCTTTTGTTGAGAGGGGTGTATTGAAGTCCCCAAGTAAAATAGTAGTGTTGTCTATTTCCTTTTTTAGTTTTGTTAATGTTTATGTATTTTGCAGGTCTTTCATTTGGTGCATATTTGTTTATTATTATTATGTCCTCTTGTTCTTTTGACCCTTTCAGCATTATGTAGTGACCTTCCTTGGCCTCAGTGATGGTTTTTACATTGACATTTATTTCATCAAATATTAATATACTACTCCTGCTTTTTTCTGGTTGCCATTTACTTGATATAATTTTTCCCACCCTTTTACTTTTAGTCTTTCTTTATTTTCATTTTTCAGGTGTGTCTCTTGTAGACAACATATTGATGGATTTTGTTTTTTTTATCCAATCTGCTACTCTTTCTCTCTTGTGTGGTGCATTTACACCATTCACATTCAGTGTGATTATTGAGAGGCAAGGTTTTATTGCTATCATTGTGTTGAGTTCTTTTTGGTGGTATTGCTAGTTACTTTGGACCATGCAGCTTTCTTTGGTATGTCTGTAAAAAGGACATCTTTGAGACTTTCTTGCAATGCTGGTCTTGTTTTTACAAACTCTCTTAGGTTCTGCTTTTCTGGGAATATCTTGATCTGTCCTTCATATTTGATGGATAATTTTACTGGGTACAGTATTCTTAGTTGACAGTTGTGTTCTTTGAGTGTTTGATATATGTCCTTCCACTCTCTTTTTGCTTCCATGGTTTCTGCTGAGTAATTGGCACTTAATCTTATCTGTTCTCCCTTATAGGTTACTCTTTGTTTCTCCCTCGCTGCTTTCTTTCAGAATTCTCTCCTTATCTTTGGTTTTGGCAAATTTAATTATTATATGCCTTGATGTTTTTCTTTTGGCATCTACTCTATATGGTGTTTGCTGTGCGTCTTGAATATATATTCTCTCATTCTTCATTATGCCCTGGAAGTTTTCCGCTAGTAATTCTTCCACAACTTTTTCAGTGCCTTTACTTCCTTCTTTCTTTTCTGGGATTCCAGTGATGTTCATGTTATTTCTCTTGAGTGTGTCCCACATTATGCGTAGGTTTTCTTCTTTTTCCTTCTTTTTTAAGTCCTCTTTTTGCTCTAACAGATCAGTGGTGATGATTCTGTCTTCCATTTCACTGGTTCTGTGTTCCGTCTCTTCAACTCTGCTCATGTGTCCTTCCATCATGTTGACAGCCTCTGAAACATTGGACCTTATATTTTCGATAGTGGTTTCTTGTTTTTCCAGTGCTGCTAATGCCTCATTTGTTTTCTCTACATTGTTCTGCATTGTTTTTTTGAGATCTTTCTGTTTTTTACTTGTAGTATCCTCTAATTCATCAAGTTTGTCATTCATCCATTGAATATATTCAATCATTCTTCTTTTAAATTCTGTGTCAGAAAGTTCCATCAGACTTTCTAGCTTCAGGAAATCCACTGATACTGTGTCACCCTTTGGGGGTGACATCTTGCTTTGCTCTTTTGTATTCTGTGGGATAACTTGCTTTCGTCGAGACACTGATATGTTCTTGCCCTGAAGACAACTCTCTAGAGATCAGTTGGGTATTTACCTCACTTGTGTGTTTCTCCAAACTTCTGACTTCAGGGAAGTATCAGTTCAGAGCCTATGAGAGCAACCTCTTGTTGGTAAGACAGGTCAAGGTGTTCCTGATTAAATACAAGTTGATTGGCCGGATGTGTATGCACCAGTGTTGAGCCAAATGGGATGAGGCTGGCACAGGGTTGGGGTGATCACAAGAGCAAGTCAAACACTTGGATGATCTCACTCAGACCTCAGATTGGGGTCCCTACTCAAATGCCCACTGTCCATTTCCCACCCAGTGGTTTTCACTCAGTGGTCCCTACCCAGTGGAACTTACACAGGTCCCCTGATGCAGCAGCCCCTGTCCAAGCAGGGTCCTGGGTCTGACGGTACCCAAAAAGTCAGAGTCAAATTCCCGGCCACCCGGTGGCCTCTGGCTGGTCTGCAGAGTCCACAAAAGTTCACACCGATTACCAGCAGCTGGCTCGTTCCTGGGCAGTTGGCATGGCCCAAGAGACCTTGGCCAAATTCCCTTCCAGTGGATATGCCCTTGGGTGCTCTCCCAGGTAATTGGCAGAGGCCCAGAAAACCCAGTCAGGATCCTATCGGCCTTTCTCCTGCCAGATTAACCCCACAGCAGCTTGGCTGGTGGCTCTGTGTGATGGCTCTATCTGTGGTGTGGCTTTGAGGGCCTGTAGCTCCAAAAGGAACTGCTGCAACAAAAGTTCTGATTTGAAATCCTACTGTCCAAAGCTCGACATGTTGGTTGGTCTCTGTGTGGCAGGAAGGACTCTCTAGTGGCCCTTGGGGTTGCAGGGCTGTGGTCGAGGCAAGTGGTTGTAGAGTTGCACAGGAGAAAGGGGGAGCGGAAGCATGGGGCAGGGACACTACCACAGGGAGGCAGGGGGCGAGGTATGGGCGTTGCTAGGGGTTTATGCAGCAACAGGCCACAGGTTGGGGGTCACACGAGGGGCAGGCTGCAGGGGAGTCATGGGGTGGCAGGCCTTCACTCCTCTGGGGTCACACGGCAGCGGGGGGTGGTTGCTTCTCGGCGTCATGCAGAGGCTTGTAGTTGCTCCTCTGGGATTATACGGAGGTCGACAGACAGTTGCTCCTCGGGGGTCTCGTGGAAGCTTGGGGCAGTTGGTTGCTCTCCTGAGTCACAAGGTGGTGGGTTGTTGCTCCCTACTTGCTCATGGTGGGTGGGTTCCACAGTGGCTGGTGTCCTTTGGCTGGGACTCAGCTGTCCTGCAGTTCCGGCGTTCTGGCGGGGTCCATGCTGGGTTCTGTTTTAAATGTCTTTGCAGTCACCTGGAATGAAGAAATTAGACACATAATACTCAAATAACTTAAAAAGGGGTAAAGACCAAGAAACTGTGAGTCTGTATTTTTTAAAAGGAAAAAAGTTCTATAAAACACAATGTATATGAATGATTGTATAGAATGGAAGGTCCATCAATGAAATATAATTTATATTAATGGTTGTACAAAAAGCAATTTTAAAAAGAAAATTATTTAAAAAAACACACAGAGAGAAATGGAGTCGTTAATGGGAAAACAAAGACAGCAGGTAAAGAATTTTGAAGGAGAGGGGAATTCTAACCTTCAGGATTTTCTCTTGTTCCAACAGAGACTTCCAGTCATAGCTGACACATCCACAGGAGAGAATGTATTATTTACATGGTATTTCTCCATACATGTGAACAGATATTTATTCAAATAAATAAATTTTTATTTATTATTTTAAATCACACAAAATTGATTCTATTATTGTTAACAATAAATTATTGCAAATAAATATGTAACAATGTAACTATAAGAGAATACATATTTGAACTACTGTGCTGTCTATACAAGATGTTCCCACATAATAACATGAAAATTATGATGCGTAATTGAAAACTTTTAAAATTTCAACTTTCCATATTTTACTATAATTTTTATGATTTTGTTTTATAGAATAAATATTTCTAATAATTGCAGATCAAGTTGTTATTTTTTAACAGGGTTATTAAATTTTCTGATATACATATTAGCAATATAAAATGATAATATATGTTAATATGAATGTCATTAAAATGTGTTTAATATAACTAGTTTTTTTAACTCACTCACTCACTTATTGCTGTAGAATCAGAATAATCTCACAGTTGACCTTCTGCTTGGTTTCTGAAAGAGTAAATCACAAAGAGGATGATTGCTTATCTTCATCCTGGAGTAGGTGCTATTTCAAATAAAATCTCAGATCCCAGGTGGCCACATTGTAGGACTTTCTTGGTAAAAATTTCTAAAACACCTATCTGAAAAGTTGAGCATTTACAGTTACACAGAGAGGTCCTTGGAAGAAAGTCTGACAGTCTACTATCAAAAAGTTATTTACTGAAAATGTGTTCTTACTATAGTCATCCTCTGACATGATTGGGTTTACAATGGGTAAGAATAGATTTGATGGCAACTTTACATTTTTTTAAAACCAATAGAACTTGATAGCAGTTTTAGCATCAATGTTGTTGTTTTACACAATCAAGTTAGAACCAGCCTATAGCTGACCCTTCAGTGGGTTTTTTAAGCAGTAAATTGCATAGGAAGAGATTGCCCAACTTTCTCCTGTAGAAAAGCTGATGGGTTTGAATTGGGAGCCTATGTGTTCAAAGTACAATTCCTTACCACAAACCACCAGAGCTCCATTAGCAGTAATATTAACATATTTTTATCAAGACTACTATGCATGTACATAGAGACTAATATTAAAATGTTTTACATAGTCTATTGTTAACCTTATAAAGGTAAGATGTTACATACGATTTATAGATGTTGAAAATAAGAATTGCAAAGTTCAAATTGTTTGCCCAAGATCTCACAGCCATCAAGTGGTAGAGACTAGAATCATACCTAAATCTCAGCCACTCCAGTTCAGTTCCTTCTCCCCTCACAATAACTGCCCCTCTGTTATCTATTCACATTAGTCAGTAACATCATTGTTAAGATGAGGTAATGTAAAGTGACATTGCGTCATGCTTCATTCAAAAAAGACATCGACCTCCACTTTGAGCAGTAATGGGATTGTATTCAAGACACCTTAACTTCTCACTATGAGAAGACCTCTATCTGATTAGCTATCACTATCTCTTGATTTACAGGAGCCTTTAGTTGGAGCTAGTCACTTTTATAGGCAGCCAATAAAATGATTTGTCCATGACCAGGTATAATTATAATCCAATTGGTTCATTTAGGGACCATCCAGGGCCTCAAATTCACTTTTTATTGTCAACTTTTATTTGAGCTTTAATTAAATAATAATTTATTCGTTATCTCCTTCAGAGCCATGTGTGATTACTACCCACACATCACTTCAAGTGTCTATGCATACTGTGAAAGCTAATAAATGGTGCTGACTAATGCCATGTCTGGCAGAAAGACAAATATTGTTAAAAAAGATGAGATGGGAAAAAGTATGTCTGTGAAATTCAATCAGTTGATAGATAGGCCTTAGATGAGACAATGGTGCAAAGTCATGTAATACTTAAAACACCTCTTTAGCTTCAACTGTTAGTGTCCTTGGTTTATTTCTCTTGACATGAAAAAGATATCATCATTTCACTTATCATTCAAAAGCTATGATATTCTTGCAAGCATGTTTGTATTTGAGACAGCTTCCTTCTCTGGGTACCTTGGCTTTGGACCTCAAAAGCTACTGAAAAGTAACACATCTCTTAAAACTGCCCCTGCTCAGGAGAGGGAAGGTATGCTTTTCTGTAATTAATACCATCATGGTATTTATTTCTATAGAAAGGAGTTAATACACATTTGCAAGGGAAGGCATTCACTAGCTTCGTAAACACTGCCTGCACTTTACAGATAAGAAAATAAACAATTACAAATAAAACAAATGAAAGTAGTCAGATCATATGCACACAATATGTACAAAGGCACAATGCTTTAACCATTATAATTGAGAAGTCTAAATGCCAATGAATATTTAGGAAAAAATAGTATTATCAATGGGTCAAGTAGATAACGAGTCTATAATTTGTCACCACTATTCTTTAGATAAGTAAAAGACACATTCTAATACTTAGTGCACAAGACCATCTTTTATTTGCCCCTTCAATTCTTTCACTTCCAAAACATGTAGAAAGTGGTCTCCCTTTTTTTTATATCCCCAAGATCTCCCTTACATTTCCTCTTATCAAAGTACATCTGTGATTTCTTTTTCCATGAACATATGTCTTATCTGCTCACACCTCAGGTCAGCTAATAGCATTATTATATCACTACAGATCTTTGAAATTCTGAGCAATAAAGGTAAGACAAGAGGTGGTGGAAACAATATTGTATTCTTTACTTTTATAACATTAAGGAACTTGAAAAATCAAACAATGGTTTAAGACTTGTCCATTTAAAAATACTTGTATATTTTTAAAAAAACCAAACTTTTAGACCTTTCTTATAATGATATTTTATCATAGTATATCTAGGATCTACTCCAGTCTTGAATATTATTAAAAGCTTAAGCTAGTTAATTGCATTATATTTACATACCACCAAACTTCATTGGATGACTTAATGGAATTTCTTTATATAACTACTCAAATCAAAAGTGTGATGAGGATGCATACCTGACACACTCCCTTCCTGATTTTGAGCTGTGCAATTTTCCCATGTTCTGTTTTGAGGACTGCTTCCTGGTCCAAGTATAGGTTTCACACAAGCACAATCAAGTGTTCTGGGATTTTTATTCTCTTTAGGTTAACCACAGTTTGTTTTGATCCTTACAGTCCTTTGTATAGTCAATAAAATGTTTTACAAAAAAAATAAACACAGGCTAGGGACATGTATTTTACGTGATGGTATGTGGAGGAATCAGATTGATTACATCTGTGGAAGGAATCCTTGGAGTAATTCAATATCATCAGTGAGAACTAGATCAGGTGATAATTGCAGAACAAGCCATCAACTACTCATATGCAAGTACAAATTAAAAGTAAAGAAGGTCAAATCAAATCCACAGGACTCAAAATTTATCCTTGAGTCCATCCTACCTGAATTTAATTAAAAACCAACTCAGAAACAAGTTTGAGGCCTCAAACGCTAATGAACAAAGAACAGATGAGCTGTAGGAGGATGTCAAGAATATCTCCATGAAGAATGCAAAAGATCATTAAAAAGACAGAAGAAGTAAAAATGACCAAAATGGATGTCAGAAAAGATGCTGAGTAGTGAGTTAGAATGCTGAGAAGCCAAAGTAAAGGGAAGAAAACAAAAAGTTAAGGATCCGAATTAGAAGATATCAAAGGGCAGTGCAAGAAGACAAAGCAAAGTATTATAATTAAATGTACAAAGAACTGGAATCTGAAAATCAAAGAACCAAACTTGCTCAGCATTTCTTAAGCTGAAGGAAGTAAAGAACAAATTCAAGCCTCAACTTGCTATACTTACAGATGTTATGGACAGAATATTGAATTATCCAGGAAGCATTAAAAGAATTTGGAAGGAGTATACATACATTGTACCAAAAAGTATTGGCTGACAGAAAAATTTCAAGAACCAAATAAGATTAAGAGCCAATGGTGAAGAAGGAGAAGGTTCAGGCTGCTCTGCGGGACTTGGCATAAAATAAAGATCCAGGAATTGATGGAATACTGATGGAGCTGAAGAACAGCCATTTTGGGAGACAGTCTGCACGCAGATGCCCTCTAAGAACCTATCCAAAAGATAGAGGGTTGGAAAAGACCTTTTCCCTATTTCTGCACATGGACAAGGGACTTGGAGCCTTGCACACAAGCTGAAGATAGAATCTCTTCCTATACAAAAACTTCTTTGTTCTCAGCAGTTTTGCTAGAAACAAGAAATTTTAAACGAACCGATAGTGCACAGTATGCTATTCCTTTTTCTTGTTTATTTGTCAGGAATCCTTGTTCTTACCCTTGAGCTCATGGGAACAAGGGGTATAAAAATAAAGTGACACAGTCACTCAGGACTGAAGTCATATTCCTCTTTTCTGTGTGTATGTGTGCTTATTTGTGTGTCTTGTCTCTAATAATTTTCTCCAGGCATTCAAAAAGATATAATCACAACAGAATACCAAGTGACATATTTCAACAAACAGATGCTGGCCATGGACGTGCTCAACAAGTTGTGCCAAGAAATCTGGAGGACAGCTACTTGGCCAACTGACTGGAAGAGATTCATATTTGTTCCAATTCTAAAAAAAATGATTATCTCATAGAATGTGGAAATTATTGTACAATATCACTAATATCACACACAAGCATAATCCTGCTCAAGATTATAAAAAAATGATAGGAATAGTACATTGACAAAGAAATACCAGAAATACAAGCTGGATTTTAAAGAGGTCATGGTATTAGAGACATTATCGCCAAAGTTAGATGGTCTTGGCAGAAAGAAAAAAATAATACAGAAAATAAAACACAGAAAAATACCTATCTGTGTTTCATTGACTATTTTTATTGATATGCATATAATTATTTATATACATTTTGGTTAATTTATTTACTTAGTATTTTCTTTTGTAGTGTTTCCTACTTTCCTTCATTGACATTGTTTCATAAAATCATTTTCATATATTGTATGTTATAATTTTAATCACCATCTGACTATGACTATGCCCACCATTGATTTATCTTTCCAGTTCTCCACCAGATATTTCACATTTCTTTTATCTTTTCTCCACCTATCTTATTATGCAACCCTGTGATTTCCCTCTTACCCATCCTCACCATTCTCTGGCAACTGCTTTCCCTCTTGGATTATCAGACATTTTACTTGTTATTATTCTATTTTTATGATAATGGACATATGCATTATCTGTCCTTATTAACTGAGTTCATTTACTCAGCATAATGCTCTCCATTTTGTTGAAAGTTATGCACTACTTTTTGAAATATTTGCTTCTGAGTGCAGCATAGAGTTCCATCATGTAAATGTACCAAATTTTCTCAATTCTTTCAGTTATGGTTGGACATTTGGGTAGTTTCCATGTTCCTGTGAAGGTGAATAAAGCTGCTATGAATATTGGTGTATAAATTTCCATCTATGTCTCTGGTTTCATTTTCTTTGGGTATGGCAGTCATCAGAACAGAGCAGCAAACACTTCATGGTTCAAAATTGGGAAGGGTATAAGCCAGGGATGTGTCCTGTCTCCATACCTTTTCAACCTGGATGCAGGAGTTTGGGCTCTATGGAGAGAAATGTGGCATCGGGATTGGTGGAAGAGGCAGATAACACAACCCTGCTTGCTGAAACTGAGGAGGACCTGAAACACTTGCTGCAGAGGGTCAAGGACTGCAGCCTCCAAGGCTCAATGTCAAGAAGACAAGGTTTCGCATCACTGGACCAACTGGCAGCATCAGGATAGATGGTCAAGAGACTGAGATTGTTCACAGCTTTAGTCTGCTTGGCTCCACAGTCAACACTCTTGGCACCAGCAGCCAGGAAATTAAAAGGTGCATTGCCATGGGAAAGTCTGCTGTTAGGGACCTCTCCGAAGTACTGAAGAGCAATGGCTTCTTCTCTGGAGACTAAGGTGCATCTGATACAGGCCATGGTCCTTGCTATCACTTGTTATGCATCAGAGAGTTGGACAATGACTAAGGAGGATAGAAGGAGAATTGATGTCTTTGAGCTCTGGTGCTAGAGAAGAGTATTGAGGGCACCATGGACTGCTAGGAAAACAAACAGATTCATTCTGGAAAGGGTTAAATCAGGCAGCTCCTTGGAGGCAAGGATTCTGAAGCTCTGACTAACATACTTTGGACATGTTGTAAGGACATCTGTCCTTGGAGAGGAACATCATGCTTGGTAGGGTGGAGGGACAGCACAGGAGGGGAAGGCCCTCTGAGGTGGATTGACTCAGGGACTGGGGTAATCGGGATGGGTGTATCCGAGACAGTGCGATTGGCACAGGACAGAGCAGTGTTTAGAGCTGTTGTACATAGGGTCTCTATGAGTCACAAGTGATTTGACGGCACATTACAACATCAACAATATATTATTAGCAGTGGAATACCTGGTTCATTTGGAGTTTCTGTTAGTTTTTTGAGGAAATGCCAAACTGTCTTCCAGAGTGGTTGTACCATTTTACAACTTCTTCAACAGTGTGTGAGAGTTTCAGTCTTTTTTTAACGTTTATTGCTTGGTATCCTGTTAAGCATTGTCATTGCTAATGGGGTGACATGGTGTCTCATTGTGGTTTTGATTTTCATCACTTTTACTGACAGTGATTTGAGCATTGCTTCATGTATGCTGACAATCTGAATGCCTTCCTCTGTGAAAAGTTTTTCCACGTCTTTTGCCCATTTTTTAATTGTGTTATCAGTCTTTTTCTTGTGAAGACCTTGTAGTATTCTGTAAACTTTTGTTTCTGTAAACCTTTTTATTTCTGTGAACTTTCGTTTTGTTTTGACCCTTGTTTCAGATGGTGTTGCCTTATGTTTTTTTCCCCAGTCAGTAGACTTTCTTTTCAGCCCATTGTAAAAAGTTGAACACAAGGATTTAATCCTTAGAAGGTCTTATTTATTAATTTTTTTCCTTTCCTGATTATATAGCATTTCTAGTTATATGTTTCATCTTCGTACTGTAAACTAGGCCTTCTAAGTTTGGCTCCATTTTTGTGTTATGATCTTTATAGTTTTACCCGTAGGTCTCTGATTCACCTAGAGTTGATTTTTGTTTCAGCTTTCTACAGTTAGCAGTCTAATTTTTCTAGCACCATTTGTTGAAGAGGTTGTAATGTCCCCATTTGATAGGTTTTATTTTCTTGTCAAATATTCTTGACCATAGATTGGTCTATTTCTGTTTTCTTAATTCTGTTCTATTGGTCTCTATGCCTATCATTATACTAGAACCATGCTGTTTTGATCATTAAAGTTATTTAGTAGATTTGAGAACAGGAAATGCTAGGCCTCTCATTTTATTTTTGTTTTTAAGTAGTACTTTGCTTATTTGGGGTCTCTTTTTGCTCCAAAGAAAATTGACAATTACTGTTTCAATCTAGTTGGAAAATGGCTTTAGTATCTCTATTTTGATTGCATTAAACGGCACATTGCTTTTGGTAGGAATGCCATTTTCACGGTATTTAGAGCTCCTATTTATGAGGAGGGAGCATTTTTCCATTTACTCAGGTCTTTTATTGTTTTTCACAGAAGTTTTGCAGTTTTTTGGTGGCATTGCTTTCTTGGTTTTCTTCTCTGTGGGTTTTGTTTTCTTGTTTGTTTGCTTGTTTTTGTTACTGTAGAAGAATCCCACTGACTTCTGTATGTTGATCTTATTTTCTGCCACCTTACTAAATTGGTCAACTAACTCTAACAAGTTTGTTTGGTGTATGTTTCTTTTGTTTGGGTTGGTTTTTTTAAATTTTTTTTTTTTTTTAGTCCTTGGAGTTTTCTGTGCGCACTGTTGTATCATTTGCATATAGTGACTGTTTAATTACGTCTTAGAAAATCTGGTAATATGTTATTTCCTTCTCTTCTCATATTGCCCTAGCAAGTACTTACAGAACAATACTGAATAGGAATGAAACGGCCATCCTTATTTGGTGACAAATGCTGAGAAGGAAAGAGAAAGAGAAAATAAAAAAAAATTGGGAAAGAGTTCCTAATGCCATAATTTTACTTTCCTATATGCATGTTCTAATAAATTATGTAAAACTCAAGAATCTTTGAAGAAAAACATCAAGTGAAGACAAAATGATGTGGCTATATTAAACAAGAATTTATGAGCATAGAGTATTCAGAATGTAATTAGCATCAGTTTGTTAGGCTAATTTAGCATGTTATTGAAGGTAGAAGTTCAGACAGCTTCTACAGTAAATGAGCAAAAACAATATGTTGCCCTCTCAGTGCTGGCTTTTAAGTATTGTTTTAGAAATTACCTCATTTGGGAGCCATTCCTCTCTAAGTGATGTGAAAAAATAAATTGCCACAGATAAGATGCCTCAGTAGAGCAATTTTCCTCTTATACAAGCCACACAAAATAAAAGTCAACATCCATATTAGAGTTGTAGACTCTATACATGATATTCTTTCTTAAAAATGGAAAGGACCTACAAAGTTTGCTGTGAGTTAAGTTTTGAACAATTTCTTTTTCAGATTTAAAGTGAAGCAACATAGTCATGTACAAAGTAGGTTATCTGATATATATTGTTCTTTTAAATAATTAGGGTATTCTTTATGACAAAGAAAAAATATGGAAACCACAAATTTAATGTAAATTGTTGTTGTTGTTGTTACGTGCCGTCGAGTCGTTTGCAACTCATAGCGACCCTATGC
>NW_006400130.1:572824-603638 GCF_000299155.1 Elephantulus edwardii
CCCAGTGCGCAGCTTCCCGGCTTCCCCTCCGCCCAGGAGCACGTTCTCCCGCCGGTTTAGTTTAAAATATTTCTTTTAACACCTATATTGTTGCTGTGTACTGTAGAGTCAAAACTGACACATAGCTGACCTCTGGCAGGTTTTCAGAAGCAGTTAGTTGCACAGAAGGAGATTTCTCATCATTTTTCCTTCGAGCAGCTGGTGGATTCCAATCGCTTACCTTTGGGATCACAACACAGCTTCTTGCCACTCACCAGATTATCAGGGCTTTATTTTAACACCTATAATACTGTTTTATTTGTGTTTTCATTTCAGTTTTATTGTGTTTCCTGAAGACTTATAAAATAAATTAATTTTTCATTCATTCAAACATTATATTCTATAACATTAATTTCAACAATCACAGTGTAACCATATTTTTACCACTTCCTCCATGCAATTCTAATTTCCTTTAATACTTGTATACCTGTGTCTTCTCTTTCTTTATTGACATGGCGCTGCTCATCACTTACTGAATTTTCTCTTCACCTCTCTTAATGTTTGTCACTTGCTCACCAAGTTGTGCCAAGAAATCTGGAGAACAACCACCTGGTCAATTGACTGGAAGAGATCTATATTTGCTCCGATCCCAAAGAAGAGTGTGGAAACTATAGAGCAATCCCATTGATTTCACATGCAAGCAAGATCCTACTGAAGATTATCCAAAAATGACTGGAACAGCACATCAGCAGAGAAATGCCAGAAGTCCAGCCTGGGTTTAGAAGAAGTCGTGATACTAGGGATATTGTAGCTAATGTTAGATGGATCTTAGCTGAAAGCAGGGAGTACCAGAGGAATGTCTATCTGTGTTTCATTGATTATGCAAAGGCATTTAACTGTGTGGATCATAGCAAACTATGGCTGACTCTGAGAAGAATGGGAATCCCAGAATACTTGATCATTTTAATGTGAAATATATACGTGGACTAAGAGGCAGTCGTCAGAACAGAGCAAGGAAACACTGCATGGTTCAAAATTGAGTAAGGCATACGGGATGTGTCCTGTCTCCATACCTTTTCAACCTTTATGCAGAACAGATTATCTGGGACACTGGGCTCTATGAGGAGAAATGTGGGGTCAGGATTGGTGGAAGACCTATCAACAATTCTACGTTATGCTGATGACACAACACTGCTTGCTGAAACTGAGGAGGACCTGAAGTGGTTGCTGCAGAGAGTCAAGGACTACAGCCTCCAACATGGATTGAGGCTCAATGTCAAGAATACAAGGATTCTCACCACTGGACCTATTGGCAACATCAGGATGGATGGTGAAGAGATTGAGATTGTTATGCTTGACTCTATAGTCAACACTCTTGGCACCAGACCAGCAGCCAGGAAATTAAAACACGTATTGCGATGGGAAAGTCTGCTATTAGGGACCTCTCCAAAGTTCTGAAGAGCAATGGTTTCCTCTCTGGAGACTAAGGTGAGTCTGATACAAGCCACAGTCTTTGCAATCACTTGTTATGCATCAGAGAGCTGGACAATGACTAGGGAGAATAGAAGGAGAATTGATGCCTTTGAGCTGTGGTGCTAGAAAAGAGTATTGAGGGTACCATGGACTGCTAGGAAAACAAACAGATTCATCCTGGAGAGGGTTTAACCTGGCTGCTCCTTGGAGGCAAGGATTCTGAGGCTTCGTCTAACATACTTTGGTTATGATATAAGGAGGGAGTGGTTCTTGGAGAGGGACATCATGCTTGGGAGTGTGGAGGGCAGGCACAGGAGGGGAAGGCCCTCTATGAGGTGGATTGATTCAGTGACTAGGGTACTTGAGATAGGTGTGTTGGAGACGGTGAGATTGGCACAGGACAGAGCAGAGTTTAGGGCTGTTGTACATAGGGTCACTATGAGTCGCAAAGTGACTCAACAGCACATAACAACAATAAGAACATTAACAACACACTAAAGTGCTAAGGAACATTGATGTAAGTTTAAAGAGCAAGGTGAACCTGATCCAAAACATGGTCTTTTCAATTGCTATGTATCTGAAATTTGGTCACTAACTAATGATGATAGAAAAGAAATCACTATCTTTGAATTGTGTTGTTAGATAAGAGCACTGAATATCCCATGGACGCCCCCAAGAACAAACAAGTATGTGTTAGTGAAAGTGTAACTAGAGTGCTCCATAGACTCAAGGATGATGAAACTTGAGCTAATATACTTTAGTATGTTATTAGAAGTGGCCACTCTTTGGGAAAAGACATCATGATTGCAAAAGTGAAGGGTCAGCCAAAGAAAGGAAGACTAACAACTTCTCACAAGCTGTGGCTGACAACAAGATGAATTTACACAGCAACTGTACAAGACTCTTCAAGAGCATCAGAGATGAAAACAATGAGACAGGAAAGAAGAGGACTCAGGTCTGTTGTTCATAGGGTCATTATAGGTTGTACTCAACTAAAACCAACATAATTTATTTGCTAGTTATGACTCCCATCTTCTTCCCTTTTCATCCTTAGCAATCTACCTAGAACGATAGTGGGGATAAGTCTTCCTTGTATTGAGTATAAGCCACTATTTTTATAATAGTGTCCTTATACCCTTTTATAGTCCTTTTGTGAATGACTTGTTTGATTTATTGCAGTGTCTTCTACAAGCATTCATGTTACTCAGTGCTTCATGGTCTCTTTATTTTCTTTTTCTGTTACTTAGTACTCCATTATGTGAATGTACCAGTTTCTTTCTCATTCTTTTACTGATGAATGTTTGGATTGTTTCTATTTGCAGTTGTAAATAATGCTGACATAACTTGGATGTTCACATATTGGTTTATGTAACAAATCTTATTTATCTGTGACATATATTTAGTCATGAGATTGATGAATTAAATTTTATATCTGGTCCCAACTTTCTATTTCAAACTGCTTTCCCCAAGATAGCACCATTTTACATTCTCACTACCAGTGTATAAATGTCCTAATCTCCTCAGACTATTATCAGAATTTGCTTGCTGTTTTATTGAATTATGCTTTGGTTAATAAAGCTGTGATAGTGTAGTTTATAGGGAGTTGTGTTGCTAACACAAAGGCTAAACCTCTTTGTTGGATCCATTAAAGAAAGAAGGACTATCTCCTGTTATGTGATATATAATCTCGAAACAGCAATAGAGGATCAGCTGTAAGTTTGTTCTCACAAGTTGTGGTTGACATCGAGAGGAATGGGAGTCCTAGAGCACTTCATTTTGCTTATGTGAAACCTGTACCTGGATCAGGAGGCTGTTGTGTGAACAGAGTAAGGGAACACTTCATAGTTTAAAATTGAGAAGGAAGTGAAGTAGGGTCTCATTCTCTCCATACTTATTTAATCTGTATTCTGAGCAAATTATTCAAGAAGCTTGACATTATGAAAAAGAGGACAGCATCAAGATTGGAGGGAGACTCATCAATAACCTGTGTTATGCAGGTAACACAACCTTCATTCCTGAAAGTGGGGAGGACATGAGACACTTTTTGCAGAAGATCAACAAGTTCAGCTTTCAATATGGATTGCATCTCAATATCAAGGAAACAAAGACCTTTATTAGTGGACCAATAGGCAGCATTGTGATGGATGGAGAGGTGAAACTGTCAACAGTTTCATCTTAATTGGATCCACAATTAACACTCTCTGAATGAGCAGTCAGGAAATAAGGAGATGCATTGTACTGCAAAAATCTGTAGTTAGGGACCGCTCCAAATTATTGAGGAGTGATGGTGTCAGTATGGAGACAGGACACATCCCTGGCGTACGTCCTTCCCAATTTTGAACCATGTAGTGTTTCCTTGCTCTGTTCTGATGACTACCTCTTGGTCCAAGTATAGTTTTCTCATTAGCACAATCGAGTGTTCTGGGATTCCCATTCTTCTCAGAGTTAGCCATAGTTTTTTTATGATCCACACAGTCAAATGCCTTTGCGTAGTCAATGAAACACAGAAAGACATTCTTCTGGTACTCCCTGCTTTCAGCTAAGATCCATCTAACATTAGCTACAATATCCCTAGCACCACGACCCCTTCTAAACCCAGATTGGACTTCTGGCAGTTCTCTGCTGATGTGCTGTTCCAGTCATTTTTGGATAATCTGCGGTAGAATTTTGCTTGCATGTGAAATCAATGAGATTTTTCTATAGTTTCCACACTCTGTTGGGTCACCCTTCTTTGGGATGGGAACAAATATAGATCTCTTCCAGTCAGTTTGCCAGGCGGTTGTTCTCCAGATTTCTTGGAACAACTTGATGAGCACTTCCAGGGCAGCATCTATTAAATGAAATATGTCAATTGGTATGTCATCTATTACTTGGGCCTTATTTTTTGCTATTTCCTTCAAAGCGCTTGAATTCCTTCCTTCATCACCATAGGCTCTTGCTTATATGTTGTTTCATGAAATTATTCTCTGTCTGCCAATTCCTTTTGATACAGTGACGCAGTATATTCTTTCCATCTTCTTTTAATACTTCCTGGATCATTTAATATTATGCCTAAAGCACCCTTGATATAGAAAATCGAGGTTTGAATTTGTACTTCAGTTCCTTGAGCTTAAGAAATGCTGAGCGAGTTCAGCCCTTTTGATTTTTTTACTCCAACTCCTTACACATTTCATTGTAACATGGGATGTGTCCTGTCTCCATACCTTTTCAACTTCTATGCAGAAAAGATTATCTGGGAGGCTGGGCTCTATGAGCAGAAATGTGGGGTCAAGGTTGGAGATGCAGAGGATACAACCCTGCTTGCTCAAACTGAGGAGGACCTGAAGCGCTTGCTGCAGAGGGTCAAGGACTGCAGCCTCCAATATGGATTGAGGCTCAATGTCAAGAATACAAAGATTCTCACCACTGGCCAATTGGCAGCATCAGGATGGATGGTGAAGAGATTGAGATTGTTCACAGCTTCAGTTTGCTTGGCTCCACAGTCAACGCTCTCAGCGCCAGCATCCAGGAAATTAGAAGACATATTGCCATGGGAAAGTCTGCTGTTAGGGACCTCTCTAAAGTACTCAAGAGCAATGGTGTCTCTCTGGAGACTAAGGTGCATCTGATACAGGTCATGGTCTTTGCTATCACTTGTTATGCATCAGAGAGTTGGACAATGACTAAGGAGGATAGAAGGAGAATTGATGCCTTTGAGCTTTGGTGCTAGAGAAGAGTATTGAGGGTACCATGGTCTGTCAAAAAAAAACAAACAGATTCATCCTGGAAAGGGTCAAACAGGGCTGCTCCTTGGAGGCAAGGATTCTAAGGCTCTGTCTAACATACTTTGGACATGTTGTAAGGAGGGACAGGTCCTTGGAGAGGGATATTATGCTTAGTAGGGTGGAGGGACAGCACAGAAGAGGAAGGCCCCCTATGAGGTGGATTGATTCAGTGACTTGGGTATTCGGGATGGGTGTTTGGAGATAGTGCGATTGGCACAGGACAGAGCAGAGTTCAGGGATGTTGTACATAGGGTCGCTGAGTCGCAAGTGACTCGATTGCATATAACAACAACAACAATAGTGTCAGTGTGAGGACTTAGCTGTGTCTGATTCAAGACATAGTCTTTCTGATCACTTCCTATATATCTAAGAGCTGTACAATGAATAATGATGACAGAAGAATTGAAGCCTTTGACCTGTGGTGTTGGGGAAGAGCATTGAACATGCCATGGATGGTCAAAAGAACAAATAGAGGTGTCTTGGGGAAGGTGCATCTAGAGTGCTCTTTGGAGGCAAGAATAACGAGACTTCACCTCACATATGTTAGGCATGTAGCTAGGAGGGTCTATTCCTTGGACAGAGACATGATTCTGGGAAGGATGGAGGTTTAGTGAAGGAAAGAATGAGAAGAAGATCCTCAACCAGGTAGATTGACACCCTGAACACTGAAATGGGCTCTTGTATTTCGGTAAGTGTGAGGCTGGCATAGGATAGAAAAGGGTTCAGATCTTTTGTTCATAGGTTCACTATTTGTCATATTCCACTCGATGATACCTAACAACAACATCAATGTTCTTGATCCATCTTGAATTCATTTTTATACATGTTATGAAGTGTGGTTCTTGTTAAGATTTTATGCAATTGGAAAAAATGTATTAAAAAATTTTGCACTGAAGCACAGCAAAGTTGTTATTTTTCAGAAAGTGGTGATCGTTTTTGTTAGAAATCATGAACCTAAACATGACTCAGAGTGACCTTAATGAAAAACTAATTTGAACCTAATGCTGTCCTTATGATCTCTGAGATGCTCATGTCCATCATTACAATCATTGTGTAAATCCATCTTTTTTCAGTGTCTTCTTTTTCTGTGACCTTCACTTTTCCCAAAATGATATCTTTTCCAAAGCCTAGGCTCTCATACAACATGTCCAAAGTATATGAAATAAGGTTTCAACATCCTTGCTTTTAAGGAACTCTGCGGAAGAAAGATGGACAATATCTTCCTATGAGATCTAGAGCTTCTTAACTTCCTCCAAGATAGACTTGTTTGTTCTTTCAAGAGTCCATGGGATATTAAGTACTTTTTCCAACACAATTCAAGGAAATAATTTTTCTTCTGTCATCCTTGGTTATTATCCATTTTTCAGACGCATAACAAGCAACAGAAGCATAGCTTGGGTTCTTTAATTTTAACATTGTTATTTAACAATTGGGAGAAGTCCTTGGCAGTAGATTTTCCTTAAGTAACAAACCTTTTAAATTGTTTACTGCTGTCACCATTGACTTTGATTAGGGATGCATATGAAAGTAAAGCATTGACATCCAGTTTTTCCTCCATCTAGCAAGTTCTACCCATTTGTCTAATGGTTAGAATTTTAAAAACAATCTTATTGATATATAATCTGTACCTAAGGCTGTAGATGTTGATCTTCTGTAACAAATGTTTTAAGTCCTCTTCACTGTCTTCATGTAAAGTTATGTCACTTGAATACCACGAGTTATTGATGAATCTTCCTCCAAATTCTGATGATACATATTTCTTCATAAAGTCCAGTTTCTGGAATGATTTTCTCAGCTTACATATTGATTAATATGAAAAAAGGAAAAGCCCTGACAAACTTTATTTTTTTTCTTCTTAGTTTCAAGCCATACAGTGTTCCCTTGTTCTGTTTGTGCAACTGTTTCTTGGTATAGATTTTTAATGACTATAATTAAATGTTCTGGGATTCTTGTTCTTCTCAATGTTATATATAATTTAGTATTATCTCAATAATCAAACGGCATTGTACAGTCAACAAAACATATATGAATATATTTATAGTATTCTTGCTGTCAGCCAAGAACCATCTCACATCAGCTATATTATTGCTTGTCCTATGGCCTCTTTTTATCCAGCCTGAATTTCTAGCAGTTTCCTCTCAATGTCCTTTTCCAGCCTTTTTAAATACTCTTCAGTAGCATTTTATTTTTACTTGATGTATATTATATCTTTAAATAATTTCCACATTTTCTTAGATAACCTCTTTTGAAGTGGAAACAGATACAGATTTCTGCCAGTCACTTGGCCATGTAGCTGGCTTTAAAATTTCTTGGCATAGACTAGTGATCATGTCCAGCATCTGTTTATTGAAAAACATCAGTTGGTAAATTGGTGTTACATTAATTCTTGGAGCCTTTTATTTTTTCCTATGCCTTCAATGCAAAAAGATATTCCTTCATTATTGCTATCTTGACTAAAAATTATACAATTTGAAGCTGAAGAAAAATTTTTTAAAATATAAAAGAATCAAAATATGACCTTGAGTCTATCCACTTGAATTTAAAAACTATCTTAAGAATAGAATTAATGCATAGAACACTAGTAGCCAAAGACCAGATATGCTGAGGGTTTATATCAAGGATATAATACATGAGGAAAGCAAAATGTTTTTATAAAAGCAAAGGAGAAAGAAAAACACAAAATAGAAGCCAAAAAAGATGCTAAAACTGTTATTAAAATGCATCAGCCAAAATAAATGGAAGATATGAAGAATTAATATAGTAATAAATATGAGAAGAGGATTTATCAAGAAGACAAATCAAAGTATATTTAAAGAGCTGGAAGTGGAAAATCAAAAAGGAAGAAAATGCTTATAAATTCTCAAGTTGAAAGAATTAAAGAACAAATTGAAACTTCAAGTTGCAATGTTGTTGTTGTTATGTACCATCAAGTAGCTTGTTGACTCATAGAGAACCTATGTACGTTAGATCTGAACCCTGCCCTCTCCTGTGCCAATCTCTTTGATTTTGTAGACCTTATCCCATTTCTTCAATCACAGAGTAAATCTATCTTGTTCTGGGTCTTCTCTAGGATGAGGGATCTCCTGTGTTGTTCCTCTACCCTTTCAAGCTTGATGTCCTTCCCCAAGGAATTGTCCCTCCTGGCCACATGCCCAAAGTATGTGAGAAGGAGCTTCACAATCTTTGTCTCCAGGGAACATCTTGGTTTCTCCCTCTCTAGGACAGACTTCTTTGTTCTCCTGGCAGTCCATGGTATGTTTAAAGACCTCTATTCTTCTGTCATCCTTAGTTTTTGTTCAGTTTTCTGATGCATAGCAAGTAACTGTATCATTCACACCTTAATCTCTGACATTATAGCTTTTCATGACTCTAAAGAGGTCCCTGACAGCAAACTTTCTCAATGAAATTCATCTTGATTTCCTGACTACTGGTACCAAGACTGTTGATTGTGGAACCAAGCAAGTTGAAGTTGTTAACAATCTCAATGTCTTCTCTGTCTATCATGAAGCTACTATTTGGGCTGGTGTTGAGATTTTTTGTCTTCTTGATGTTGAACTTCAATCCATATTAAAGGCTACAGTCCTTGACCTTCTGTAGCAAATGCCTCAGGTCCTTAGTTTCAAGAAGCAAGATAGTGTCACCTGCATAACACATATTGTTGAATCTTTCTCCATTCTTGATGTCACATTCCTCCTCTCAAATTCCAGCCTCCCAAATGATATGTTTTGCATATAGATGAAAAAAGCATGAAGATAGAATTCATCCCTGATGCAAACTTTTCCTGATCCTGAACCATGCAGTGTTTCTCTGCTCTGTTCTAGGGACTGCTTCCTAGTCCAAGTACAGATTTAACAAGAGCACAGTTAAGTGTTCTGATATTCCTATTACAGTCAAATGCCCTTGTATAGTCAATGAAACACAGATAGATATTTCTCTCTGGTACTCTGCTTTCAGCCAAGATCCATATAACATTGGCTGTTATACCTATAGTGCCACAGCCTCCTGTAAACTCATCTAGCTGTTCTCTGCTGATGAATTTTAATATCATACATTTAAGGGTGCAGAAAGGATGATGGAAAGAATATACAGACTTACTCTACCAAAAATAAATGGTAGATACTGAACCATTTCAGTAAGTTGCACATCAAGAACCAATGGTAGTGAGGAATGAAGTTCAAGCTGCATTGGAGGTTTCATAAAGTAATTACCAAATAAGTCAAAATTATGAACTATATTATGGAACTTAACAGAATATTCTGTAGATCAAAATATAAATTTTCTTTAAAACAATACTGGAATAAGAGCCATTAGTTAAGATAGCACTAATAAAGTGCTTACAGCAACAGACACACACATACCAATAGCCTTTATTATAATACAGGATTGGGTGACATTTTGTTCTTATGTATATGAATCATGCTGAGTCAGAGCTGACTCACTGAAAATTAACAGGTGCACATGGATAAGCAAATGTAGATGCACATAGATGAGTTATCTCAATATCATCCTCTGGAAGATAAACTATAGTTCTATTTTTATCCTGCTTGTTCAAACAGGAGTACTGAAATAAAGAATATATCTGCAATTAGAAAAGTAAATTGTAAAAAGAGCAAAAGCCTCTTTGAGACAACTATACCCGACCTTTACAAACTCCAGGAAGAAAAATTGTCTCCATCAACAACACAAAACTAATTTGCATGAGATCCTCCACAGTCCTGCACCTCTTTCTACTCATCTAAACACCAATTTTACTGTTTTATTTGGTCCAAAATACAATGTTGTAGCTCACAGACCACACAGAAATGTATTAGGAAAGTCAAAAGGCTATTATCAGATTAGTAATAGAATGCTCTCACTCTGTCAGAACAGCTTCTGAAATGTGCCTGCAAGGCCTCTCTGCTTGAGCGTAGAGGCTTTAGGCCAGTTTTACAAAGCTCTTTTTCTTGCCAATTATGGCTTCCTCCTGGCCCCAGTCCTCCAATAAACCTGGGAAAATGCTCTTCTTAGCTCTGCTTCTGTGGGATGGTAGAAGTACCAAGTTCAACTACGTCTTGTATCAGGTCTCTTGTCCTCTGCTTTGGCCACTGTTGCTGCTGTTAAGTCTAGTAGGCTTAAAAGGCTCTCTGGCCCCAAAAGATGTGCCCTTCAGGCTTGTATCTTCTTTACTGTTAAAGATACTTTGAAATTGCCACTGATTCTCCTCAATTTAGTGATGAGACTAGCCAATCTCTTTGTGGATAGTCTCACACACTCAGTTCACATATTCTCACTCATGCACATTGCAAAGTCAATTTCAGTGGCTAGAAAAACCATTTTGGACCATAAACTCTTAAGACCATATAAGTACAAATGTATACCCTATGCACATGTTTATTGTGTGTGTGTGTGTGTTTCTCAGTATACTCAGTAAAATTCCTTTCTATTGATGAAGTCAACAATGTTGAAGACTACAGAAGGAAAAGACCATGCCATGGTATTTTCAAATCAATTATCTGAACCATTTTTATTCTATAATCAGTGCTACAAGTGCAGATTTTTCTGTCAGTTTGAATTAAACAAGCTAGCACAAGGAAGAATTCAAGATACTAAAGAGCTGAACAGAAGATTCCAAAAGGCAACACAGAATGACAAAGCAAAATATTACAATGAAATGTGCAAGGAGCTAGATTCGGAAAATCAAAAGGGCCGAAATCATTCAGCATTTCTTAAGCTCAAGAAATTGAAAAAAAAAAAAAAAGGCAAACCTAGAGTTGCTATAATCAAGGATGCTTTAGGCAGAATATTAAATGATCCAGGAGGTATTAAAAGAAGATGGAAGGAATCTACTGAGTCATTGTATCAAAAGGAATTGGCAGATAGGGAATAATTTCATGATATAACTTTTGAGCAAGAGCGTATGGTGATGAAGGAAGAAGTTCAAGCTGCTTTGAAGGAAATAGCAAAAAATAAGGCCCGCGGAATAGATGGTACACCAATTGACATAATTCAGCTAACAGATGCTGCCCTGGATGTGCTCACCAAGTTGTGCCAAGAAATCTGGAGAACAACCACTTGGCCAACTGACTAGAAGAGATCCATATTTGTTCCCATTCCAAAGAAGGGTGACCCAACTGAGTGTGGAAACTACATAACAATCTCATTGACTTCACATGCAATCAAGATTCTACCAAAGAGTATCCAAAAACAACTGGAACAGCACATCAGCAGAGAACTGCCAGAAGTCCAAGCTGGGTTTAGAAGGGTTCATGGTACTAGGGATATTGTAGCTGATGTTAGATGGATCTTAGCTGAAAGCGGAGAATACCAGAGGAATGTCTATCTATGTTTCATTGATTATGCAAAGGTGTTTGACTGTGTGGATCATAACAAACTGTGGCTGACTCTGAGAAGAATGGGAATCCCAGAACATTTAATTGTGCTAATGTGAAACCTATACTTGGACCAAGAGGCAGTAGTCAGAACAGAGCAGGGTAACACTGAATGGTTCATAATTGGGAAGGGTGTATTCCAGGGACATGTCCTATCTCCACACCTTTTCCACCTGTATGGACAGCAGATTATCCGAGAGGCTGGGCTCTATGAGGAGAAGTGTGGCATCAGGATTGGTGGAAGATCTATTAACAATCTGTTATGCAGATGACACAATCCTGCTTGCTGAAACTGAGGAGGACCTCATGCACTTGCTGCAGAGGGTTAAGGACTGCAGCCTTCAGTATGGACTGAGGCTCAATGTCAAGAAGAAAAAGATTCTCACCACTGGACCAACTGGTAGCATCAGAGTGGATGATGAAGAGATTGAGATTGTTCACAGCTTCAGTTTGTTCGGCTCCATGGTCAACACTCTTGGCACCAGCAGCCAGGAAATTAAAAAAAAACATATTGCACTGGGAAAGTCTGCTCTTAGGGACCTCCCCAAAGTACTCAAGAGCAACGGTGTCTCTCTGGAGACTAAGGTGCGGCGGATACAGTCAATCAGTTGCTATGCATCAGAGAGTTGGACAATGACTAGGGAGTATATAAGGAGAATTCATGCCTTTGAGCTGTGGTGCTGGAGAAGACTATTGAATGTAGTATGTACTAGTATGTACTGCCAAGAAAACAAACAGATTCATCCTGGAGAGGGTTAAACCGGGCTACTCCTTGGAGGCAAGAATTCTGGGGCTTCGTCTGACATATTTTGGACATGTTGTAAGGAGAGACAGGTCCTTGGAGAGGGACATCATGCTTGGGAGGGTGGAGGGACTGCGCAGGAGGGGAAGACTCTCTATGAGGTGGATTGATTCAGTGACTGGGGTAACTGGGATGAGTGTGTCAGAGGCAATGTGATTGGTGCAGAATAGAGCAGGGTTTAGGGCTGTTGTATATAGGGTCACTATGAGTCGCAAATGACTCGACAGCACACAACAACAACAACAACAGACAGATATTGTTTTTTAAGGTTCTCTCCAAGCTTCAGAAAGAATCACCACCCTCACTGAAGGCTTATGGTTCTTTTAAATTCCACTAACACTGTAGGCAAATAATGAGCATCCTAGCTAGATTCTGTCTTCATGATCCAGTGAAATAATTGAGTCAAATGAGAGATAACAGGAAGGTAAGCACCACAGAGACATCAGAATGCACAGAAGTTTCAGTGGTTTTTGAAAAAGGCCTTTGCTGAATTGTTTAAAGTATTCCCAAGATGTCCAGCTTTTAGAAAGGAAAACCAAGGAGGTAGGAGGGGAAGTGACAGTAAAGCCAATTTATTAGAAAACAAATGCAGTGTGTTCCAGAGAGATGTAGTGGGTCATCCTACAGAGAGGAAAGGGATCAAAAGATTTCAAATTTTGAAGGAGTTATGTGTGTATGTAGCCTCTTGTGGTAGGTTTTATGTGAATGAAGAAAAGCAATGTTTACGTCAGTGAAATGATATTTCTGAAGGTTTCCATTCGGGTCTCTTCTCAATGTCACATGTCTTGCAGAGGTGTTGGTGTCTTCCTTATAAGGTAAGATTTGTTTAATTCTTGGTGCTGATTGGGTAATCAGTCACTAGCAGCTCTGCTTGACTTTCACCCTCCACCAACCCGCAAGTGCCCCTCAACTTTTTCTTTACCTGATCTCATCTCACCAATTTTGTCCTAACACTGTCAGATCAGTTCCAACTCATAGTGATAAGGTGGTATTATTAAGTTCAGAATCCTCTATATATGTATTAATTATAAAATTGTGGTTATTTTTCTTCAGCCTGCAAGACTAGTTACTTAGCCTCCAAATTCTCTGTGTCCTGTCTTTAGTCATGTAAAATAGTTTGATATGTGTGTTTACCAGAAGAAGAAATGCATCTGTCCTAGATCCTGGTGAGGGTGGTTCTCCAGTCATATGTATATTGTATCTTCATCAACCTGTCTACCAGGAAGGGGACTGTGTCCTTCCTGAATTACTAGTACTTAAATATAAATTACTCTTTTCAGATGTAGAAATTCTTTTTTTACCAACAAAAGTGCATTGTTAAGTGAGTCTCACCCTGGTATATAAGCCCATGACCACTCCCAGATGGAGAGGCAGTCTTTGAGGCCAAGACCCACTGTCCTCCACAGACCTGTATTAAAGTGCTTTTATGGATATTGCAATCCATTTGTCTTATTGGAAATTGACTAAGGCAAGCAACTCTTGTATTCAATAACATTTTGGCAACCCAGATGGGACATTCAGACTCACCTGGTAAGTAAAAATGATTTTTTGGTTTTTGCTTGCTGGGGGACTCTGAATCTTGTGGATAGGAGGACCCTGAGAGCAGGTATCTCAAACATCCAAAGGCACAACGGAGACCTTTTATTTCAAGACACCTTTGAGAGATCATTTCTTGGCATTCTCCATCGCCTTCACAAATCCATGCACTTTATCTGGTAACAGCACACTTAGTAAAAAATTTTGTCTCTTTTGGCCATCCCTGGGGAATGCATGTGTGTGCCTGTAGCTGGCTACCTGAGAGAGGGTTGACATGAGCCGCCCATTCTAATCTAAGTGAGTAGGTTAGTGTCAGCTGCTCATTCAGATCTGCGTGAGTGGGTTGGCGTGAGCCATCCACTCCAACCTGGGTGAACGGGTTGACGTGAGTGGCCTATTCCAAATTTGTGTCTGTTGCACAGTTGTGCCTGTATTGGTTCCTGTACTTTAGACAGGAACCTGTAGGAATGGAAGCAGAAGCTCTCCATTCTTCATTTTGTAGGATTAGAAGCAGAAGCTCTCGGCTCTTCATTCTTTTTAGCACTTTGATTGATACCTGCTTGTATCATATTTGATTGCACAAGGAGAAATTGCATTGTATTTAATGAGTTAAATTTGTGCTGTATCTGATGAGTGAAAGTTAAATTTGATGAGTAAAACTTGTGCTGTATCTGATCAAAAGCTGTATTATTATTGTATCTGATGATTGTGTACCTGTATCCCATCTAATAATTGAACACTGTTCTTTTGTTCATTTCATTTTAGATCATTGCTCAAAAGTAAGAACAAAAGTTTCCATTCTGGTAAAAAGTCTGCTAGAAAAGAATTTCTACACCTTAAATAGAATTATTTAAGTACTAGTAATTCAGGAAAGGCACAGTCTTCTTCCTGGTAAACAGACAGATTAAAATACAATTTACAGATGACTGGAGAACAGCCTTACCAGTATCTAGGTAGACTCATTTTCTCTTCTGGTAAACAGACAGATCAAACTATATTATATGACTAAAGACAGGAAACAGAATTTGGAGGCTAAGTAATTAGTTTTGCAGGCTCAAGAAAAATAGCTATAGTTTTATAATTGATACATATATACCTTTTCAACCTATATGCAGAACAGATTATCCGGGAGGCTGGGCTCTATGAGGAGAAATGTGGGGGTCAAGATTGGTGGACGATTATCAACAATCTGCGTTATGCGGATGACACAACCCTGCTTGCTGAAACTGAGGAGGACCTGAAGCACCTGCTGCAGAGTGTCAAGGACTGCAGCCTACAATATGGATTGAGGCTCAATGTCAAGAAGACAAAGATTCTCACCACTGGACCAATTGGCAGCATCAGGATGGATGGTGAAGAGATTGAGATTGTACACAGCTTTAGTTTGCTTGGCTCCATAGTCAACAGTCCTGGCACCAGCAGCCAGGAAATTAAAAGGCGCATTGCCATGGGAAAGTCTGATGTTAGGGACCTCTCCAAAGTGCTGAAGAGCAATGGTGTCTCTCTGGAGACTAAGGTGCGTCTGATACAGGCCATGGTCTTCGCAATCACCTGTTATGCATCAGAGAGTTGGACAATGACCAAGGAGGATAGAAGGAGAATTGATGCCTTCGAGCTGTGGTGCTGGAGAAGAGTATTGAGAATACCATGGACTGCTAGGAAAACAAACAGATTTGTCCTGGAAAGGGTTAAACCGGGTGGCTCCTTGGAGGCAAGGATTCTGAGACTCAGTCTAACTTACTTTGGACATGTTGTGAGGAGAGACCGGTCCTTGGAGAGGGACATCATGCTTGGGAGGGTGGAGGGACAGTGCAGGAGAGGAAGGCCCTCTATGAGGTGGATTGATTCAGTGACTGGGATAATTGGGATGGGAGTGTCAGAGACAGTGCGATTGGCACAGGACAGAGCGGAGTTTAGGGCTGTTGTACATAGGGTCGCTATGAGTCGCAGGCAACTCGATGGCACATAACAACAACAACAAACAACAACATATATAGAGAGAATTCTAAACTTATTAATACCACCCAATCATGGGGAATAAAGATTTTGTCAGAGCCCTACCTTATTGAGAGAAAGACATGCAGTTAGCTCCGTTTAGTTTCTACTCCTCAAATTATGGTCAATTTGTAAAAAGTTTTCTGACATTTTATGAAGGAGATACATAATGACTCATAAAGGAAGAAAGAATAAAAATAATCTTGTTGATGAGGTGGTACTAATAAATTCAGAATTCTCCAAATACATACCAGTTATAGAACTATATTTACATAGTTATACAATTGTTATCAGTTTTCTCTAGTCTGAAGAACTAGTTATTTTGCCTTAGAATTATCTTTTTTCCTTTTCTGTATTTATGTAAAGTAGTTTAAACTATCTATTTAACAGAAGAGAAAGTGCATCTTTCCTAGACTAGTATTTACATTTTTGAATTTTTTCCAATCATATGTAAATTGTATCTTAATCTACCTGTTTAGCAGGAAGGAAAATGTGCCTTTCCTGAATTAGCATTTATCTTTTCAAAACTTGTTCTTCTCAGTCATATATTAACTATTTTAAAAGTTACCTGTTTACTATTACTTAAAAAATGAACTAGTCTTTTAAAAATGTAGAAATTCTGTAACTTTATGAACAAAAGTATATTGTTAAGTAAATTAGTTCCTAACCCTACTATAATAACCTAATAAGCACTCTGAGGAGGTAGTTTTTGAGGGGAATCTCACTATCACTCCAGATCTATAAAAATTATTATGGATATTACAATCCAGCTGTCTTATTGGCAATTGACTACAAAAAAGAAACGCTTGCATTCAATAACATTGCTAATAACAGCTATTTTGAAGCATATTTCAAATAAATAATTTAAATATAAATTATTTAAATTATTAAATTATTTAAAAGTTTAAATGTGTTTAAAATATACTGCTGAGATTGAGTACTTGTATGTATATGTGTATGTGTGCACCTGCACACATATCCATGTATATGATCCTAAAAAATTTAAAAGTTTACCCAGTAATACCTATGATCAGCAAATACTCATGACTATTTTGTACTTTTCTTGTCACAGGACTACTAGTTAGGTTAGTTCAATTCATCTCCTCTTGATTGAGCATGATCTAGGTGACCAGAGATTGAGCTTTTAACAAAGGTGTTAACGCAAGGTGTTCTTTCCGTAGTCAATTTCCAAGAAGACAAACAGATTGCAATATCCATAAAAGCACTTTATTAGAGATCTGTGGAGGACAGTGGGTCTCGGTTTTAAAGACTGCCTCTTTGTCTTGGAGTGGTCATGGGCTTATATACCCAGGGTGAGACTTAAAATGTACTTTTGTTAGTAAAAAAAAAAAGGAATTTCTAGATCTGAAAAGAACAGTTCACACTTAAGTATTCAGTGGGTGGTATATTTGTCTTCTAAATATGACTTATGTAAAAAAAATGGGGAGAGAGATGGGGTGGTATGTTTGTCTTGTAGATATGTTGTTGTTTTGTGCCATCGATTCGCCTACGACTCATAGTGACCCTATGTACAACAGCCCTAAACCCTGCTGACACCCACCCCGATTACCCCAGTCACTGAATCAATCCACCTCATAGAGGGTCTTCCCCTCCTGAGCTGTCCTTAGACCCTACCACGCTTGATGTCCCCCTCCAAGGACCAGTCTTTCCTTACAACATGTCCAAAGTATGTCAGACGAAGCCCCAGAAACCTTGCCTCCAAGGAGCAGCTTGATTTAACTCTCTCCAGGGTAAATTTGTTTTCTTGACAGTCCATGGTACATTCAATACTCTTCTCCAGCACCACAGCTCAAAGGCATCAATTCTCTTTCTATCCTTCCTAGTCATTGTCCAACTCTCTGATACATAACAAGTGATTGCAAAGACCACAGCCTGTATCAGATGCACCTTAGTCACCACTGCTCTTCAATAATTTGGAGAGATCAATAGCAGCAAACTTCCCATTGCAATATATTTTTTTATTTTTTATTTTCTGGCTACTGGTGCCAAGAGTGTTCACCACGGAGCCAAGCAGACTAAAGTTGTTAACAATCTCAATCTCTTCACCATCCATCCTGATGTTGTCAATTGGTCCAGTGGTGAGAATCTTTGTCTTCTTGACCTTGAGCCTCAATCCATACTTGACCCTCTGCAGTAAGCACTTCAGGTCATCCTCAGTTTCAGCAAGCAGGGTTGCGTCATCTGCACAATGCACATTGTTGATATATCTTCCATCAATCCTGACGCCACACTTCTCCTCATAGAGCCCAGCCTCCCAGATAATCTGTTCTGCATACAGGTTGAAAAGGTATGGAGACAGGACACATCCCTGGCGTATACCTTTCCCAGTTTTGAACCATGCAGTGTTTCCCTGCTCTGTTCTGACGATTGTCTCTTGGTCCATGTATAGATTTCACATTAAAATGATCAAGTGTTCTGGGATTCCCATTCTTCTCAGAGTCAGCCACAGTTTGTTATGATCCACACAGTTAAATGCCTTTGCATAATCCATGAAACCCAGATAGACATTCTTCTGGTACTCCCTGCTTTCAGCTAAGATCACTCTAACATCAGCTACAATATCCCTAGTACCATGAACCCTTCTAAACCCAGGCTGGACTTCTGGCAATTCTCTGCTGATGTGTTGTTCCAGTTGTTTTTGGATAATCTTTAGTAGAATCTTGCTTGTATGTGAAATCAGTGTTCTATAGTTTCCACACTCTGTTGGGTCACTCTTATTTGGAATGGGAACAAATATAGATCTTTTACAATCAGTTGGCCAAGTGGTTGTTCTCCAGCTTTCTTGGCACAACTTGGTGTGCACATCCAGGGCAGCATCCGTTAGCTAAAATATGTCAATTGGCATATCATCTATTCCTGGAGCCTTATTTTTTGCTATTTCCTTCAAACAGTTTGAACTTTAGTTATAAGACTATAGTTATATAATTATAAAACTAACATCAGATTTCTTAAGCCTGCAAAACTAGCTATTTAGCCTCAAAATTCTCTGTTTCCTGTCTTTAGTCATGTAAAGTAGTTTGATCTCTCCATTTGCCAGAAGTGGAAATGCATCTCCTAGATCTCTCTGAGACTGGTTCTCCAGTAATATGTAAATTGTATCTTAACCTTCCTGTTTACCAGTATTTAAATAGTACTTAAACATGAACTATTCTTTACAGATGTGGAAATTATTTTTTTTTTTTACTAACAAAAGTGCATTGTTAAGTGAGTCTCACCCTCCTATAAAAGCCCATGACCGCTCCCAGACAAGGAGGCAGGCAGTCTTGGAGGTGACTCTTTGTCCCTAAAATCTGTATAAAAAAGTGGTTACGGATATTGCAATCCATTTGTCTTACTGATGATTGACTATGTGAAGAACTCCTTGCATTCAGTAACAGTATCAGTAATTCAGGAAAGACACAGTTCTCTTCCTGGTAAACAAGCAGGTTCAGATGCAATTTACATATGACTGGGAAACAGCCTCAGAGATACATTTTCTCTTCTGGTAAACAGACAGATCAAACTATTTTACATGACTAAAGTCAGAAAACATAATTCAAAGGCTAAGTAAATCGTTTTGCAGGCTGAAGAAAAATAACTATAGTTTTATAACTGATTCATACATAGAGAATTCTGAACTTATTAAAACCACCCTATCATTGGCAAACAGAATACAACCAGGGAGGGCTCTTTCAGTTTAATGGAGGATAAAACTAGGTCAACTATTTTGTTACTGATTGAGCAAAATAGATACAATAAATTGTGGTATGGACAAAGAAGAAATAGATGATTATGCTTGTTTGGGGGAAATCAGGAATGATTTTCAGAGAAGACAATTCATTTGACAAGTTAGAAATGTAAATTATCTTATTTTAAGTAGAGAATAGACGGTCTGCCAAAAAGATAACATTATTATAAAGATGTTTTTACACAATGGTGTAAAACTCAAAGTGGTGTGTAACTCTAAGTGATTAATTCGTTCATACATTCAACAATTATTTATTAAATAGAGTTCTGGTTAAAGTAGTGTGTTACGTGTTTGAATGCTAAGCAGAAGGTCAACAGTTCACATGCTCCTAGAGAAAGAATACACGAACACAGTGGGATCTTTTTTTTGTTTGTTTGCTTGTGTTTGATTTTGTTCCTCCCATGTTTACTAAAGTATTTGTATTATTCAAATCGTCAAGCTAGCTTAGAAGTTCTAACCCACTAAGAGATGCATAGGAAGACAGGTCTGGGTGTATTAGTCTGAAAGGTCACTATATATTGAAAACTCCACATGTTACTCTGTACACTCAGGTTTCAGCCTGGAACTTATCCATCTTTGGTCCTTTACCAAGGATTTTTCTAGTGCTGAAGCTTGAAGGCACCTGTTACTCTGTAACACATGGATTTACCATGAGTCAATTTGACTGCACAATAACTAATTACACATAAGTAATATGTTTCAGATACTATATTAAATGCTGAGATTGAACCATAGAAAAAACAAAGTTCTCAAGTTTAAAAAAGTTAACTTTATCACAAAAATCTAACAAATGAACTTTAACTTGGTAGTGTCAATAAACACTTTTCTCAGGAAGGATCAAAGACTTGGGAAAGATAAGATGGTATGTTAAATGCATATTTAGAAAAGATCTTTGCCTTTTGACAGTACTAAAATTGAAAATACCGATAAAGAATATCAAAAAGTCCAGAGTGGCTGAAGGTCAGTGGGAGTTAAAGGAAATTATGTCTGTGAGGTAAGGAGATCATATAATGACTGGGTAAGGACTTGATATTTTCTCTATGGACCAAAAGACAGAAGAAGGAAGTTGACAGTTCCATGAATGGTAATACAGGAGTTTTACTTAAAGTCTTACTGAAGTGATACCTTGGCTCAGACTTAGTAGCCATGTATCACAAAGGGAGGGAAGGACTTGTATAGCTATGACAAGCAATCATGGCATGATACCAGAACACTGAGCTTCCAGGCTATCGTACCAAATATTACATAACAGTGACCTGGCAGGCAGAGGTTAACTAGCAGCAAGCACAAGAAAAATTATATTTGACTTTGAAAAAGCTCATTCTCCTACACAAAACTCCTTGTTTGTCATGATAAAGTTTTACTTAATGAATCTAAAACTGGTAATAGTCCATAGAATTACAGAATAAAATAGAGGATAATAGTAATAGTAGATTAATAGAGAGAGAAAGCCACAGAGATTGAATAGCTGGGGTTTTTCTGAATTTCACATTGAAAAATTAACTTGTTATACTTTTTGTTTAGAAACATCACTTTGCTCAATGTGTAAATAGAAGACAGCTGGATGCAAGGAGATGTACCAGGAATACACACAGAGTGGGGCACTAGAAGGTGTTTAACAGAAGAACTTAAAACTATTCCAGGGGAGCTCAGGTGGCCTAGTGGCAAGAAACTGCAATTACAGTCCCAGGAGTGCATCGTTCGAATCCACCAGATGCTCTGCCAGGAAAGGAGGGGCAATCTCCTCCTGTACCAGTCAGATCTGATTTGACGGTACATGCACACAAAAATAATAAAATTTTTAAAAAAATTTAAAAAAAAACAAAACTATTCCAATCTCTGAACACTCCCAAACAGGTTTCAATGACTGTTGTTGTTTTCAGGTGTCATCAAGTACAACTCTTAGAAACCTTATGAACAAAAGACCAGAACTTTGCTATATCCTGTGCCCTCCTCACATGGGAGAAAATTACCCAAATTTCTCTGTGGAACAGCTGATGGTTTTGAACCACATTTAATGGAAGGTTGCTACAAGTACTCAATGCAGTGAGCTAATTCACAGTTACATATGCAGGGTTGTATGCCAACACTTCTAGGGGTTTATTTTTGAATTGAAGAATCTTTTCCCAAGTATTTCATATAAAACAGTCATGTAAGGAAATTTCAGACCTAAATAGACTGACGTCTCTTCAGAATCATGTCTCTTCAAAGATGACACATAATTTGTCTAACAAAATCCAAGCCATAGGCAATCTTAAAACTCGGAGGTCTGGGAACACTTAGAGAAAACAAAAGTTGATCAATGGTTGGTCAGAGGAAGGCATTAAAGCACAGATAAGAGGCTCTTAATAAGTACCAAGGACAATGAGTAGTCATGCCCCACCCTCCAAAGGAAAAAAGGAAAATCATACTGAAACATAGTAGAAAACAGTATGTTTTCTTCCAATACATGAGAAAAACAATGTCTGCGCGCAAGACTTTCTTCAGGCATGTAAACTACTAAGGAGACTTGCCTAGGGGACAAGAAAAAATTCCACCCCAGTAGCCATAATATAGGCCAACTAGTGCTATCTTGGGCTAGATGGTGAGGCACTCACTCAGAGCAAGGAAAAGATGTCTTGAAATATCCATATATCCTGGGAACAAGCATATGGAAATACCCAGTGAAAAAGAAGCTCCCATATGAAAAATAAAATTATAAAACCACCAAACCAAGTTATACTAATGAACTGCTGGAACTTTAGCAGATCTTAATTGACTACTTTAAAAAGACCAGCCTACAATGACTTCCCGTATTGACTCACTCTGCCATCCTCACGCCCCCATAGCACTGCCAACAGGATATTGAATCTGTTCACGTTGATAGTCATATTTCAATAGTATGCGACTAAGTTAAAGATCACAACCACTAATTATGCTAGAGAAACATCATCAAACAGATAATCAACAAATAGTTACAGGGGTACATCAGAAGCTGCTACATATACATCAAAAAGAAGGTCATACAATGTCTCAAAAGTAACAGATGTTTGTAAACACTACAAAAAAGACAAAACAAGCCTTCACCAAACAAGACTGATGAAATATTCCAATATAGAATTCTAAGAATTAACCTCAAAAATTATAAATAATAGAAGTAGAAATCTCAAGCAAGAAGAAAGAACTCTTTTTTTAAAAAAAAAACAACAAAACATTGTAAGACAAATGGATATAAGCAAAAACATACTATACACAATAGAAAAACATGGAAATGTAATCCTGAATAACAAGACTGACATTACAGAGGTTATAAACACATGAGAGGAACAAAATAGCAGAACAAAAGAGATGGAACACGGGATTAGGGAGACGGAAGATAAGACCCTCAAAGTACCAGAAGAAAAAGGTACTAGAAGTACTAGAAGAAAAAGCAGAGACTAGATGGAAGAAAAATTAAGACTACAAAAATTAGGTAGGATGATGTCAAGAAGAAGAATGTTTCATTGGACTTCAGAAAAGGAGAGGTTTGCAGGAGTACACTGAAAAAAGAGTTGAAAAACTGCAGGAAGAAAACTGTCAAGGTATGAAAATTTAAGAAATTTTTCTCATTAAAATTCAAGAACTCAGCATATTTCAAACAGATTAGACTCCAGAATAAAAATATCAAGAAACAGAATAAAATTTCCCAAAACTGAATTCACAGATAGAATATTAAAAGCAGTAGGACAAAACAGTCACCTTTACCAAGTACCAAATAGATAATGTTACTTTTCATCAGAAACCAAGTGAGCAAAAAGAAAATAGGATGGCATACACAAAAGACCAAAAGAAAATAATTGCCAATCAACAATCCTGTATCCAGCAAAGTTGACCATCATATATAAAAAATAAATCAGGTCATTTGGAGAAAAGCAGGAACTTAAGGACTTCATGAAAATAAGGCCAATTCTACAAAGAATACTAAAGGAACTGCAAAAAGTAAATGGGCTAAAGATAGTCAGGAACAATGTAAAAAATAACTCAGAAAAATATCAAAAATTAATCCGTGTTTATCAATTATCATACTGAATGTGAATTACTTAAATGTACCAAGTAAAAGAAATAAGAATAGAAGAATGAAAAAAAAAAACCCAAAACCAAAACAAAACCAAATCCATCAATACGTTGCCTTCAAGAGACACGTTAAAGAAGAGGAGAATTCTAAGCTAAAAATCAAAAGGTTAAGAAAACATACCAAACAAATAGTATGAAAATGAAAGTGGGATGACAAAAGTAAACTCTGATAAAATAAAATTCAGGGTGAACACCAACATAAGAGACAAAGAAGGACAATATGTAATGATAAAATGTGTGATTGAGTAAGAGGATGAAACTTTAATATCTGCATGCCAAATGGTAAAGCAGCAAAATATATTAAAAAAATCTATGTCTCTGTGTTTATGTCTATCTATCTATCTATCTATCTATCTATCTATCTAATCTATATCTATCTCTCCAACTATCTAGCTATCTACCTAGCTAGCTAGCTAATATGCTGGTAAACTTTAAACTTGATGAAACAAATAGACCACAATAAAATAATAGTAGGAGATTTCAACACATACCCCTCACTAAAAGACAAGTCAGCTAGAAAGAACCTAAACAACAAAGCAGAAGTATTGAACCATAAAATCAGACAACTCAACCTTATAGTTATATGCAGAGCACCCTACTCAACAACAACTCAGTTCACTTTCTTGTCAAGTGCACATGATACAGATTTCAGAGTTGACCAGATATTAAGGAACAAAGGAAGTTGTGATAAATTCAAAAGCACTGTAATAATTAAAAATATCTTCTCAGATCACAATGTCAGACACTAGAAAATCAAAACAAGAGTAAAATTAATCAAATAAAGTGACATACACCTTGCTGGATCACTTCTGGTAACAAAAATGGGGGGTGGGAATCCAAACAAAATTAAGAAGTTCCTTAAAACAAAGAAGAATGAAAACACAATATATCACAACTTCTGGGGTATAGCAAAGGAAGTACATACAGGTCTCTTCATAGCACTAAGTAGACATATTCAAAAAAGAGTTTTCATAGAGTTTTTAGATGGAATCAATTACTTTTGTGGAGTTCATATTGAGACTGAAGAAAATGAAAATAAGTCCATGAAAACCAAATATGCTTCTGAATATATTTCATCTGAATTTTAAAATCATCTTAAGAATAAGCAGATATATGCACACCCATGTTTATCAAGGCTTTGTTCACAATAGCAAGGAGTTGGAAACAACCTAAGTGCCTATCAACAAACAAATGGCTAGAGAAGCTGTGGTACATACACTCAAACAATAGAATACTACACTGCATTTAAAAACAAGGAACTCAATGCAATATTATTCAGAATGAGTGACCCTGGAGGACATTATGCTGACTGAAATATCTCAGTCACAAAAGGACAAATATTGCATACTCTATCCATTCATTTGTTGATGGCACTTAGGTTGTTTCCAACTCTTTTCTATTATGAATAATAAGTAAAAGAGTTGAACAGAAGATTTCAAAGGACAACTCAAGATGAAGTGAAGTATTCTAATGAATGTGCGGACAGTTGGAATTGGAGAATAAAAAAGGAAAAACTCAGTCTGCACTTGTCAAGCTGAGAGAACTGAAAAACAAATTTAAGCCTCAAGTCACAATATTGAAAGATGCTATAAGCAATATACTGAATGACCCAGGAAGATCAAAAGAAGATGGAGGGAATACACAGAGTCACAATACCAGAAAGAAATGACTGACACTAAAAAATTTCAGAAAGTACCATATAAAGCCAATGGTAATGAAGAGGTAAGTGGAAGCTGCATTAGAAAGCATTGGCAAAATTAAGGCCCCTGGAATTGATAGGATATCTATTGATTGTCTCAATTAACAGATGCAGGCTTGGATGCACTTATTGGTCTATGCCAGAAAATGTGGAGGACAGCTGTCTGGCCAACAGATTGGAAGAGGTACATATTTTTCCCATTCCCAAAAAATGTCATTCAACAAAATGTGGAAATTATTAAAGAATATTATTAATATCACATGAAGCAAAATACTGAAGATAATTCAAAACCAGGTAGAACAGTATATGGATAGGGAATTGCCAGAAGTTCAAGCAGGATTTAGAAGAGGCTGTGGCATGAGGGATATCATTACTGATGTCAGATGGATTCTGGCTCAAAGTAAAGAATACCAGAAAAATGTCTATTTATGCTTTATTGACTATTCAAAGGCATTTGACTTTCTGGATCATAGCAAGTTATGGCAAACATTGAGGAAAACGGGAATAACACAACACTTAATTGTGTTCATGTAAAACCCATGCCTAGTCCAGGAAGCTATTGTGGGAACAAAGCAAAGGAAAACAAGATGGTTTAAAATTAAGAAAGGAGTGTGTCAGGGTTGTATTCTGTCTCCATACCTATCCAGTCTGTATGTTGAGCAAATTATGAGAAGCTGGACTCTATGAAGAAGAATGTGGCATTAAGATCATAGACAGACTTATCAATGATTTGTGTTAGGTAAACCACATAACATTGTTTGCTGAAAGTGAGGAGCACTTGATGCACTTGTTGCAGAAGATCAAAGAACAGAGTCTTCAATGTGGATTGAATCTCACCATCAAGGAAATGGAAATTCTTACTACTGAACTGATTGGCAACATAATGATAGATGGATAAAATATTGAAACTGTCAACCATTTCATCTCACTTGGATCCACAATTAACAGCACTGGGAAATCAGAAAATGTGTTGCACCTGGGAAGTCTCAAGTTAGGTATATCTCAAAATTATTGAAAAGTAATGATGTTACTTTGAGGACTAAGCAAAGTCTGATTCAGATCATCATCTTTCTGATGATTTGCTATGCATCTGAGAGTTGGGCAATGAATAAGAATGAAAGGAGAAGATTTGATGCCCTTGAGTTGTGTTATTGCAGAAAAGTAATGAACATCCCATGGACTGCCAAAAGAATGAAGAGATATCTCTTGGTCAGTCAGAGTGCTCTTTAGAGGCAAATATGATGAGATTTCATTCACATAGTTTGGACATTTTGCCAGTAGGGGCTATTCCTTGAAATATTTGGAAAGATGAAGGGTCAGTGAAGGAGAGGAAGATACTCTTCCATGTGGATTGATATGGTGACTGCTGCAATGAGCTCTATAGTGTCAGGAAATATGAGAATAGTTTGTTGTTGTTGTTTTTGTTAGGTGCCATCGAGTCCTAAACGACTTGTAGCGATCCTATGAACAAAAGGCCTGAGCACTGTTCATAGAGTTTCCAGAGGCAAGTAATTTTGAAAGTGGATACCACCCCTGCTTCCACACTTGTTTTAATCTAGAAGCTCCAGTAAACCCTGACCACCATGGGTAACCCTTGTCACATTTGGCAAATCAGTATCACAATGTTCAGCATCACAGCAACCAAGAGTTACCTCCGTACAGCAATGCACAAATCAGTGCTATACCACCTAGAAGAATGTTTGACAGAAAAACAATTTGAACCATGGCTGAGGGCTGCAGATTAAAATCACCTACCTTGGCCTTGGTAACATAACTTTCTGTCCACTAGGCCAATGTAGCACTCGCGCTCGCTCTCTCTCTCTCTCTCTCTCTTTCTCTCTCTGTTGTCATTGTTGTTGTTATGTGCTGTCAAGTTGTAAATGACTCATAGCAACCCTATGAACAAAAGGCCTGAGCACTGTTCATAGAGTTCCTGGAAGCAAACCATTTCAGAAGTGGATGCCACTCCTACTTCCAGGCTTTTTTTAATCGGATATGAGGATAGCATAGAGTTCAAATCTGTTGTTCACAGGGTTATTCACAGGGTTGCTATGGGTCAGTCACAGTGCAATTGAAGCAACTAACAGCAACATTACAAAAAGAAGTAAGATAAGCTACTTAATGTAACATCTCCAACAAATGGAGAAAGAACAGCAAACTAACCATACAGCCTTTAAAAGAGAAGGGTGCAACAATGAATGAATGGAATTCCAAAATCTCTGTAGATGTTCATTGAAATGAAAAATAAACAACCTAAATTTAAAAAAAAGAGAGAATCTATAAAGATACCAACAGAAATGAGTGGACAAGAAAACAGAAAAACAACGGAAACTATGAAACAATTAGCTAATTCTTCAAAGAGTCAACAATAGTGGCAAACCATTGGCAAACTTAACAAAAAGAGCATCATCAAAGATGTTTGCAAGATCTGAGACTAAACAATCAGAAGAATTACAACATTGTGAGAAATATAAAGAAACTAATGAAAGGAACATTTATGTCTCTCCACATGTACTGTGCTTCTCAAAGGGAACAGTAAGTTCTAAAAAAGCCATGTAGTCCCTGGGAAGTACAAATGATTAACTTAATGAGCTATTAACTGAAAGACTAGGAGTTAAAATACTTATAAGAGACGTTTCAGAAGAAAGCCAAGGTAACCTACTCCTGAAAAATCAGCCATGTAAAATTATGGAGCTCTTCTACGCTGACACAGAAACCATGAGTTGAAATTAACTAAAGATAGCTGTTTTACCAAGGCTAGAGTGTATTTTATATTATACTTTTATCTCTGTAAGGCTTAGAAGAAGAAATAGTTTTATACATGTATCCAAAGGTCAATAACTATGTGAACAGAAACAAATTTTACTGTCATTTTTATGTGACATCATTCTATTGGAGGTGATTCATATAGCTTGTCTCATTTAACATTTTGTGGGTAATATGATAATATCTTAAGGAAAACCTCAGAATCCAAGCTTATCACTCTACTAGGATTTTCTCTCATTGCTGACATTCAAAGTATAAGATTATTTGAAATTCATCTCAGATCTCTAGAATGTCTTACTCTGAGCTCTAGAATATACATTTTAGCAATGACATGAGATGATTCAAATAGTAATAAATTTTAAAAATTAATATTCTAAAGAATTCTCAATTGATAATTTAATAACTAAAAAGGAAAAGATAGTACAGTGGATATCTTGTAACTACAATTTGAGAGTGGAATTATGACTGTGAGTGTACTGTGTTACATGCCATTGGGTAAGAATTGACATATAGCAGACTTTCAAATGTGTTCTAAGAGGCAGAAAATTGTATGGAAGGAGACTGTTCATCTTTCTCCCATAGTACAGCTGGTGGATTCAAATTGTTTGCCTTTGGATTTGCAGCTTAACTAGTTACCACTAAGACACCAGAGCTTCCTAAATAATGACCAGAAATAAGACAGCACAGTTGTGGTTACAGTATATACATTATATCAACTTATTATTCCCCGTAACTGGGGAATTCTTTGGATTAATGCTTATTAAAATTGAGTGTGATTAGAATACTCTCATGTCACTGCTAAAATTCAGATTTCTAGAGCTTAAAATAATAAATTCTAATTTTAGAGATCTGGAATGCATTTCTAACAATAAGATGCTTTGTATTCTTAAGATCTTGTTAGTATCAAATCAGTGTCACAATGTTCACAAAAGGTTATTTGAAATAATATATGTGTTGGTGAAGAGTGTTGTATATGCCACAGACTATTGAAAGAACAAAAATCTGTCTGGAAGAAGTGCAGCTATATCACTCTTTGGAGGCAAGGATGGTGAAACTTTGTCTCGCTTGCTTTCAGCATATTTTCAGGAGGAACCAGTCCTTGGAAAGAAACGTCATGCTGGGATAGGTAAAAGGTCAATGCAAGAGAAAAGGCTTGACACAGGGACTATCAAAATAAACTTAAGCATTACAAATATTGATAGCATAGAACAGAGCAAAATTCAGATCAATGTCCATAGGGCTACCATGAGTCAGAGTAGATTAAATAGTACCTCATAACAAGAGTCACCATTGTACTTGTGTTTAAATATTTAAGTATGTAAAGTTAGACCAGAAATGGACATGAATCCTTATTTATCTGCACACAAGTTAGACAAAATTGGTATGCAGATAATTTTCCCCAATGAAAGGAGTAATATATCCTAATCTCCAATGTATATTACTTGATGCCCTGTTAAACTTTGCCACTGTTCCTGGAGTGATGGTACCTCATTGTGGTTTTGATTTGCATCTCTCTGTTGCTAGTGATTTGGAGCCTTTCTTCATGTGTTTGTTTGCCATTCACATATCTTACTCTGTGAAAATTCTTTCCATATCTTTTGCCCATTTTGTAATTGGGTTATCAGTCTTTTGCTTGCAGAGGCCCAGGAATATTCTGTAAACTTTTGTTGTAAGACTCCTGTCTGGGAGGTATTACCAAATGTTTGTCCCCAGTCTGTAAGTTTTGTTATCATCCTGTTGGGGAAAGTGTTTGATGCATACACAGATTTAATCTTTAGAAGGTCCTATGAATGAATTTTATCCTTTTCAGATTGTGCATTTATTTTTGTATTTGGCAGTATCTTTATACCTTGGACTAGTGTTTCTAAGCTTGATCCCAGTTTGTCTCTTATGAACATTATGATTGTGGGCTTTACTTCCAGGTCTTTGACCCACCTTGTGTTGATATTTGTGTATGGTGTGAGATGTGGTACTGTTCATCTTTCTGCAGGTGGAAATCCAGTTTTGCTAGTACAATTTGTTGAAGACATTATCATTTACCCATTCGACAGATTTTATTTCCTTGTCAAGTATCAGTTGACCATAGATAGCTAGGTCTGTTTCTGGGTTCTCAATTCTGGTCCATTGGTCTCTGTTCCTGTCATTGTGCCAGTACTATGCTGTTTTGTTTACTACTGCTGTGTAGTAGGTTTTGAGGTCAGAGAGTGCTATGCCTCTAACCTCATTTTTGTTCTTCAGTAGTGTTTTTCTTATTTGGGATCTCTTGACTCCCCAAATAAATTTGATAATTTCCCTTTCAATCTCCTGGGAAAATGAATTTGATATCTGGATTGAGATTGCATCGTACATGTAGATTGCTTTTGGTAGGATTGTAATTTTTACAATATTGAGTATTCCTATCCATAAACAGGGCACATTTCCCTCATTTCTTTAGGTCTTTTATTGTGTTTGGCAGAAATGCTCTGTAGTTTTTTTGTGTGTAAGACTTTTGTATCTCTAGTTTGTCTCGCTTCCAAGTACCTCAATCAGTGGTTGGCTTTTATTTTTTTTTTCTTCCTTTTCTTTTTTTTTTCTATAATTATATTTTATTAA
>NW_006400130.1:605010-609682 GCF_000299155.1 Elephantulus edwardii
CTTTTTACCCTACTGGAGAAGTTTTTGGATGTGCATAGGGATTTGAGTCTTAGAAGGTCCCATTCATCTATGTTATCTTCTCCTGGTTGTAGCTTTTCTAGGATACTGTGGTTGGCTTTTAAATGGTATTGCTTTCTTGATTTCCTGCTCTGAGTTTTCTTTGTTACTGTGAGGAATCCTATGCTGCCACTCTACTAAATTGGTCTATTAACTCTAACAGTATTTTTGTTGAGTCTTTGGTATTTTTCTGTGTACACTATTATATCTTCTGCATATAGGAACCATTAAACAATCTCTTTGCCAATCTGGACGCCTTTTATATTCTTCTCTTGTCATATTGTCCTAGCAAGCACTTTGAATACAATATTAAAAAGAAGTGGTGACAGTGGGCGTCCTTGTCTGCTCCCTGTGACCAAGGAAAATGTTTTTAGTCTTTCTCCATTGAGAATGATGTTGATTCTTGCTTGATTTCGTATATATACTTTTCACTATGTTGAGGAAATTCCATTATATTTCAATTTTACTAAGCGTCTTTATCAGGAAGGGGTGTTGAATTTTGTCAAAAGCCTTTTCTGCATCAATTGCAAAGGTCATATGTTTCTTGTTTTTGCTTTGTTAATATAGTGAAGTATGTTGATTGTTTTTCTTATGTTGAACCATCCTTGTTTATCTGTTATGAATTCCACTTGGTCATGGTTAGTTTTTTTTATGTGCTCTTGGGTTCTATTGGCTAGGATTTTGATAAGGATTTTTTGCATCTATACTCATGAGAGATATTGGTCTGTAGTTCTCTTTCTTGGTGATATCTTTGCCTGGTTTTGGTATTAAGATTATACTTGCTTCATAAAATGACTCTAGAAGTGCTCCTGCCTTTTCAATTTTTAAAAAAATAATTTAAGTAGAATGAGTGTGAAATCCTCTCTGAAAGTTTGGTAGAATTCAGCTCTGAAGCCATCTGGTCCAGCACTTTTTTAAGGAGAAATCTTTTTATGACCTTTCCAATTTCTTCTCTTGTGATGGGTCTCCTCAAGTGTTCTGTCCTTGTCAATCTGAGCAGAGGATGTATTTCAATGAAATTGTCCATTTCCTCTAGTTTTTTTAAATTTATCTGAGTATATCTCTTTGTGGTATTCTGATATTGTTGAATTAATTTCCTCTGGTTCTGTTGTAATGTCACCTCTGTCATTTGTTAATTGAGTTATCTATATTTTATTTTTTTCCTTTTGTTAACTTTGACAGTCGTTTGTCAATTTTATTGACCCTTTTGAAAAACCAACTCCTTGTATTATTGGTGGTTTCAACTATTTTTCTGTTTTCTATCTCATTGATGTCAGCCTTTATCCTTATAACTTCTTTTCTTCTAGACGTTGTAAGATTAGATTGTTGATCTTTTTCTATTTGCTGAAGGTGTTGAATTAGATCATTGATTCTTCTTTCTTTCTTTTTATGTGTCTGCCTATTGCTATGAACTGCTCCCAGAAGACTGCCTTAGCTGTGTCCCAGAGGTTTTGGTAAATTATATTTTCATTATCATTTGTTTCAAGGAACTTTATTTCTTTTCTAACTCAATTATTTTCTAACAGAGTTATTTCATTTCCACATGGGTGGTTTTGTAGGCTTTATTCTTCTGTGGTTAATTTCTAGTTTTTGTGGTTTTTTATTTTCTTAAATTTCTCTTTTTTTCATTTCAATGAACATCTACAGAGATTTTGGAATTCCATTCATTCATTGTTGCACCCCTCTCCCCGCCCCCTCCCCCACCCCCCACCCTCCCTTTTGCTCCTCTCCTTTAAACACAAAAGAAAAACTCCCTCATTGGTAATACTTTTTCTTATTTCAATGTTTGTGGGTTGGTTTGTGTTTGGTTTTTTGTTTTTGTTTGTTGAAGCTTGCTTTGTGAATGATCAATTCTTTGTGATGTGATTAATTCTGGAGAATGTACCATCTGCACTTGAGAAGAAAGTAAATTGAGTTTAAGGTGGTGCAGTACTCTGAATACATCCACAAGTTCAAGTTGGCAGATTGTATAGTTTAGATCTTCTGCATCTCTGTTGAGTTTCTTTTAGGTTGACCTATCCTTTGGCTATAGTAGTGTGTTGAAATCTCCTACCACTATTGTAGGGCTTTCTATTTTTCACTTCAATACAGTGAGTTAACTGCTGCTTTGTGTATTTTTCAGTTCTACCATTTTGTGCCTAAATGTTGACCAAGGTCGTGTCTTCTTGATCTATTATGCCTTTAGTCAGTATGTAATGCCCTTCTCGATCTTTGATGGTGGTTTTCATTCTGAAATCTATTTTATCAGAGATTAGCATTGCCATTCCTGCTTTTTTGTGGTTGCCATTTGCTTGGTATATTTTTCCAGCCTTTGATTTTTAATCTGTCTTTTTCTTCCTTTTTTAGATGTTTCTCTTGTCGGCAACATATTGATGGGCTTTGCTTTTTTTTACCAATTCTTCTACTTTTTTCTCTCAATTGATACATTTAGTCCATTCACATTAAATATGATTATTGTCAGACAAAGTTTTATTTTTGCCATTTTTCTTGTGTTTCTTTTTCTGTTGTTTCTGGTTACTATGGTCCATTCACTTTCCTTTGGTGTCTCTGTGTATAAAACTTCACTTAAAATTTCTTTTTGTTTTGATCTTGTTTCCACAAATTCCTTAAAGTTCTCCTTTTCTGCAAAGAATCTAACGTCCCTTTCAAATTTTATAGAGAGCTTTGCTGGATATAAGATCCTTGGCTGGAAATAGTTATCTTCCAGCGTTCTGTACATGGCATCCCATTGTCTTCTAGCTCACATGGTTTCTGCTGAGAATTCAGAACTTAATCTAGTTGTTTTTCTCTTGCTTCTTTTAGAATTCTATCTATATCTTTTAATTTGGAGAATTTGACTATAATATGTCTTGGTGATTTTCTTTTTGGGTCTTGTCTATTTGGTGTTCTCTGTGCTTCTTGAATGTGGATTTCTCCATTCTTCAAAATACCTGGGAAGTTTTCTTCTAGAACTTCTTCCACAGCCTTCTCAGTGATTTTCCTGTCACTGTTGTGTTCTGAAATTCCAATCATATGTATTTTATTCTGTTTGATATCGTCCCACATAATTCTAATGTTTTCTTAATTTTCTTTATGTCTTATCTCTGATTTTTCTTCAAGTAATTTTCTAGTGAGGTTCTTGTCTTCCAACTCACTGATTCTCTATTCCATCTCTTCAGTTCTACTTTTTAGTCCTGCCAGCTTATTGGACACTTCTACCATTTCGGTCTTAATATTCTGGATTGCATTTTCATGTATTACTTATTTGTTTTGTTATTCCCAGTACTATATTGGCTGTACCCTCTCTGTCTTTTGATGATTTTTTTTAAATTGTTGTACCCCTTTGTCTATTCTTTCAATTTTTTTCTTCCATTTTTGTATTTTCATCCATATCTGCTTAAGTTTATTCTCATCCATATATTTCCTCTGGATTGTTGTCTCTGAAGTATTTGCTCTTTTATTGGCTTCTATCGTTTCTTCCCACATTTGCATCTTTTTCTGTGGCTGATCATATAACTACATCAACCTATTCTCTCTTCTTGGATATTCATTGGGTCTGCTTTTTTAGGAGAAGGGTTATTTTGGGGTTGTTTTTATAATGGCTGATGTGGATTACTCTTTTCTTGATATTATGGGAGTCTCTTCTTGATAGATATTAGGGTATTATAGCTATAAAACTATCCAGGATACAGTATTGTTTTGTAAAGCACCTATATATTTGTGCTCCCTTCATGCTGCTATGACTGACAAAAGGGTTTTTTTCCCCCCAAAGCACCTGAGTGACCCATGAAGAAACCTGTTGTTCCTTTCTGGAAGTGGCTTCTCACTTCCTTTGAGGTGCCCAGGACCACCATGTTGCTTGAGTTAATGTGTCCTGTGTAGTCAACCTAGACAGCCATACCCCCCCCCACCAATAACTGTGGGAACAACGCAGGCTACATAGTCCCACTTCCAGCTGTGTTGTGCCTCTTCTTTCTGTGCAGTCCTACTTCCTGACATACAGTCTGTATTTGTTTTCTTGAACTAAATGTCACCATCAAGAAAACAAAAATCTTACCAGTTAAATCAGTAGGCAACATCCTATATATGGAGAAAAAAAAATTGTAGTTGTCTGTAATTTCATTTTGCTTGGCTCCACAATCAACACCTGTACCATTTGCTGGTAAATTTCAGACTGCAGCAGTTGATAGAAATATTCTACTTCCTCCTCTTTGGCTCTAGCTGTTGGTGCATTTATTTGAATAATAGTGGTATTAACAGGTCTTTCATGTAAGCTTTTGGAGGATATTTCATCAAAACATTGTGCTTCAGAATGGATCTAGAAATGGTCTTTTTTAGTATAAAGGCTACCCCATTTTCCCTCAGTTTTTCATTCCTGGCATAATAGATAATATGATTGTCCGATTCAAAGTGGTCCAAGACAGTACATCTCATCAGTGTTTGATATGTCAATATTTAGGTGTTCTATTTATTTCTTAACAATGTCAAATCCCCCTACACTCATACTTCAGACATTCTATGCTCCAATTATTAATGGCTGTTTGCAACTATTTCTCTTCATCTTATGTTTCCCAATATGAATGCTTAGCTTCCTGTGCCATATCTAAAAGTCAAAATGAGATTTATATATATAATA
>NW_006400130.1:609782-612178 GCF_000299155.1 Elephantulus edwardii
AGGATTGGAAGGAGACTCATCAACAACCTACATTAAATAGATGACACAAACTTCCTCATCAAAACTGAGGACATGAAGTTTTTGCTGTAGAAAGTCAAGGACTGAAGCTTTTGAAATGGACTGACTGCATCTTAACATCAAACAACAAAGATAAAAAAAGAAAAAGAAAACAAAGATCTTCACTGACAGGGTAATTAGCAGTTTCATGATAGATTGAGAAAAGATTAAGGTTATTAACAATTTCATCTTACTTGGATCCACAGTCAATATTCTTGGCACCAGCAGTCAGTAAATCAAAAGATGAGCTGCTTTGGAAAAGTCTGCTGTCAAGGACTTCTCCACAGTGCTAAAGAGCAATGATAGTAGTCTAGTGAATAAAGTTTGCTTGACGTAGGCAATGATCTTCTCAATTCCTTACTATGCATCTAAGAGCTGGGCAATGAATAAGGATAAAAGAAAAGGGATTGATGCTTCGAGTTGTTGTGCTGGAGAAGAGTATTGAACATACTATGGACTTCCAAGAAAACAAACAGGTCTATCTTAGAGAAAGTGAAACCAGTTTGTTTCATGGAAGCAAGAATTTTGATACTCTCTTATGCATAGTTTGGACATATTGCAAGGAGGGAGCAGTCTTTAGAGAAGGACAACATGCTTGGAAGGGTAGATGGTCAGCACAGGAGAAGAAAGTCTTGCATGAGATGGACTGACACTGTGACTGTGACAAAAGGGTCAGATATGTCAGAGACAGTGAGGTTGGCTCAGAATAGAGCAGGGTTTGGAGCTGTTGTACACAGGGTCACTATGAATAACAAGTGACTCAATGACACATAACAACATGAAAATAAGATGAATAATCTTATCCCATGCAATTTATAGCCTCTGAAACTCTGAAGCTATTAGTCAGTTTCCTCTGAACTGCAATGAACTGAATTGCTGAGTTGAAGATGACTAGGGAAGCCTAGAAAGGAGACTCCAACCATCCTTTGCCACCATATCCATTTCAAGAAAAATGATATAAATAAAATTTCCCAATCTCGGATAGTATTGAAGGAAGAAATTTAAAAAGGATATATAGGTTAGATATATAAAGATTAGATATATAAATGCAATAATATCCAAGGGTTTAAGAGCTAGGACCAGATAAATAAGCCACAGTTACTAAGGAGAAAGAAGATCCTTTGAGTAAAATCAGTAAGAGTTCACCAAGTGCATAGCCTCTGACTCACCATTTCTCATCAGAATCTGACCTGATTTCAGGTTGTAGTCAAATTAGACCTCAGAATTGTGACAGAACTGAACAGAGTGAATAGTCAGATTGATGTAGAAGGCTCTAAGCCAATTTACCCAGCTTCCAGCTCATGAAAGGGATTTTTCTAAAACCACCATGTCTACCAACTTATGGGAGATATATGGGAATAAGAAAAGTCAAACTGATTCCAGAGCTAATCTCTTAACTTGTTGACTCTAAATCTGAAGTGAAGGTGTTAAAATTATGAGAAAAAAATCAGGACAAGAGAAGCAAGCAGTTAGAAGTTGTAATCTCTGGTATAGACTACTTGGAATGACCTCTGTTCTTACTCAGAACATTATTTTTTACACAGACATACTCTGACCTCAAATCCAAGAGCCAGGAGCTGATTTTAGTGTAAGCTCCAGTGGTCACTTCAAGCAAATTTCTGAAATTAAAGTCCAGTAAATGTTTTTATGATTCCTTATTAATTTGATGAATTATATTTTAAATAATTAATTTCTGGAAAATTATTATATTTCCTCAAAAGCAGAGGACCAAACAGTTCTTCCCACAAATCTCTCTCTTTTGTTTTCTTCAGGATGTATTCCTACATTAAAAAATGGAAGTGAAGGGTGAATTTTGTTTTCTATTGTTGATGTATAGGTTCCAAAGACTTGAGTAGAACTCATACTAAACCACTCTTTCTCCTTTGGACATATATTCTGATATATTCTGATGCATCTGATTTAAAATACTTTTCCTCCCCCCAATCTCAAATGGTCTTTCTTTATATGTTATGAGCAGAAAATATAACAATTTGCTGTGAAATATAAACTTATATGATATGAATGGTTTAATTATAGAAAAATATTAGAAGCTTGCTATGAAAAGTACAATACTTATGTTTAAGAATAAGAAATATGTTAGGAAATTACTGTACTCTATGTTGAAATAAAAATAAGAAATATGTTAGGATTTTGATATATGTGAGAAATAAAAATAAGAAATATGTTAGGAAATTGTTATATGTTAGAAATAAGAGTAAGAAATATGTTAGGAATTTGCTTTGTTATGTTGTTGTTGTTGTTATGTGCCATCGAGTCGCCTGCGACTCATAGCGACCCTATGTACAACAGCCCTAAACTCCGCTCTGTCCTGTGCCAAT
>NW_006400130.1:613528-625916 GCF_000299155.1 Elephantulus edwardii
AAGCAGCCTGAACTTCTTCTTTCATCACCATAGGCTCTTGCTCATATGTTGTTTCATGAAATTCTTCTGTGTCTTCCAATTCCTTTCGATACAGTAACTCAGTATGTTCCTTCCATCTTCTTTTAATACTTCCGGGATCATTTAACGTTCTGCCGAACGCATCCTTGATTACTTCGATCAAAATGGCAGAAGTTTCCAACACTGAAGGGACAAAAAAAATATAAAGTAGAATAGACGAGCTAGAACAAAGAGCGAGCTGAAAGGAAAGAATCTCACTGGGAATATACTAGAAGAAAATAAACAGAAGATGGAAGGAAAATGAAGGAAAAATTAGAATCATACAGGAGTACATGAACAGGAGCATTACATGTATAATAAAAATAAAATAACCAGAAGGGGCCAGAGAAAGCTATGAGAAAATTGTGGAAGTCATGCTAGAAGAAAACTTCCTAGATGTCATGAAGAAGGAGGAAATCCACAATCAAGAAGCTTAGGGAACCTCACATGGACTTGTTGTCAAGTGCCATTGTGTTGAGTATGAGTCATAGTGACCCAATGAACAAAAGATCTAAACTCTGGTCTATTCTATGCCATCCTCACACTTCCTGAAAAGAAATTCCATTGCAGCAGTGACCATGTCAATTCACATAGTTGATGGTCTTTCTATCCTTCACTGACCCTCCACGCTTCCCAGATTCATGCCTTTCTCCAAAGAATAGTCTCTCTGAGCAACATGCCTAAAATATGAGGCAAAGCCTCATTATTCTTGACTCCAAAGCGCACTCTGACTGCACCATCTCTAAAATGTATTTGCTTGTTCTTTTGGCTATCTGTAGAATGTTTAGTGCTCTTCTCCACCACCACAGCTCAAGGCATAAATTATTTCTCTGTCATCCTTATTCATTGTCCAGCTTTCAGATGCATAACAAGTAATTGAGAAGGCCATGGCCTAAATCAGATGCACCTTGGTCTTCACACTTATAACATTGCCCCTCAATAATTTGGAGAGGTGCCTACCTGCAGGTTTTCCCAGTACAATGTGTCACTTTATCTCCTAGCTGCACGCACCACGGGTGTTAATTGTCGATCCAAGCAAGATGAAGCTGTAGAAAGTTTCAATCTCCTCTCCATCCATCATGACGCTACCCTTGGTCCAGTGGTAAGAATCTTTGTCTTCTTGACATTTAGATACAATCCATACTGCAGGCTGCATTCCTTGATCTTCCACAACAAGTGTTTCAATCCCTCCTCACTTTCAGAAAGCAAGGTTGTTTCATCTGAATAATGCAGCTTATTGATGAGTCTCCCTCTAATCCTGATGCCACACTCTTTTTTATATAGTCCAGCTTCTTGGATAAATTGCTCAGCACATAGACTGAATAGGTATGGAGAAAGAATAAAACCCTAGCACACTTCCTTCTCAATTTCAAATCATGGAGTGTTTCCCTGCTCTGTTCACACAACAGCCTCTTGATTCAGCTTTAGGTTCAACATGAGCACAATTAAGTGTTCTGGGATTATCATTCTTCTCAGTGTCAGCCACAGCTTATTATGATCCACATTGTCAAGTGCCTTTGCATAATTAATAAAGCACAAATAGACATTCATCTGGTATTTTTTACTCTCAGCCAGGGTCCATCTGACATTAACAATTATATCCCTGGTGTCATGGCTTTTTCTAAATCCTGCTAGAGATTCTGATAGTTTCTTATCTATGTATTGTTCTAGCCATTTTTTAATAATCCTCAAAAGTATTTTGCTTGCATGTGATATTAATGAATTTTGTATTTATAATAATTTATTCATTGCAAATAGCTTTCTTAAAAGATACCAACGACAACTTTACACATGGATATCAGCTTATGGGCTGCATAGGAATCCATTTGACTACATCTGTGGAAGGAGTTATTGGAAAAGCTCAGTATCAGCAGTCAAATTTAAGCCAGAATAAAACTGTTGGTCACAACATCAATTTCTCGTATGCAAGTTCAAATTGAGCCCAAAGAAAATGAAACTAAGTCCACAGGAATCAAGATATGGTCTTGAATCAATTCCATCTGAATGTCAAGATCATCTTAAGGATAGGTTTGAATCTTGAAAACCAATAAGCAAAGAACAGATGAGTTGCAGGATGATATAAAGCTGAAATTTGTACACCAGTGTTCATAGTATCATTATTCTCCATCACAACAACATAGAAACAGCCCAAATGTCCAAACACAAAAGAACTGATTTCGAAATTATGGTGCATTCACACAATTGAATACTATTCAGCACACAGGAGCAATAACTTTTTAAATTATTATCTAACTTGGGAGGGACTGGAAGGATTATGCTGAGTGAACTAACTCAGTACAACAAGGATAAATATTGTATAAGACCATTCATTATTATAGAAAGAATATAAGGATCCAGGATTGATGAGAGAGGTTGGAAGCAGAAAGATGTAGATGTTCACGGGGGAGAGGATTAATCATTGGGCTGTACAATTTGATGGGTGGGGAGGTGAGGAGAATTGAAAGAATTTGTTCAAATTTGTATTAGAATTTTGTAAATAGTGTGGAGGAAAATGCAAAGAAAAACAAAAAGAAAATAAAATAAAGTAAAAGATCATTACAAAAATGAGAGAGAAAGGAAAAAACCAAAATGGATGTCAGAAGAGACTCTAAAGATTGCACTGGAGCATCAGGAAGCCAAAACAAAAGGAAATCATGTCAAATGGAAAGAACTGAACAGAAGATTTCAAAGAGCAGCTCAGGAGAACAAAGCAAAGTTTTATATGGCAATTTGCAAAAACCTGTAATTGGAAAATAAAAAGGGAAAACTCACTTTGTATTTCTTAAGCTGAAAGATCTAAAAAACAATTGTAAGCCTCATATAGTAATAGTGAAAGAAGCTATGGGCAATATATTCAGTGACCCAGAACATCAAAAGAAAATGGAGAAAATACCTAGAATCACTGTACCAGAAATAATTGATTGACACTAAAAACTTTCAGGAAGTATCATATCAACAGGAACCCAGGGTAATGATGGGGGAAGCAGGACCTGCATTGAAGGCATTGGCAAAAAATAAGACCCTAGCAATCAATGGGATAACAAATTACTTGTTTCAGTTAACAGATGTAGCCTTGAATGTGCTTACAAGTCTAATCCAGGAAATTTGGAGGAAAGCTGTCTGGACAATAGATTGGAAGAAGTCTGTAATTGTTTCCATTCTCACTAAATGTGATTCAACTGTATACAAAAACTATCGAACAATCAGACTAGGCCACACACATAAAACAAACAAACAAAAACAAAACCCAAACAAAAAACCTCAAACACAAAAAACCAGAAAAAAAAGCAACAAAAAAAAAAAGCCACAAACAAAAATATACTAAACAACCAAGAACAACAACAGCAAAATACCCCAAACCATCAAGACATATAATAGTCAATTTCATCAAAATAAAAGACATGAATAGAACACTGAAACAGCTAAAAACAAAACAAAGAAAAAAAAAACCCAAAGAATCAGCTACAAAGAATAACCAATTAGATTAAGTGCTGACTTCTCAGAAGAAGCCATTCAAGCAAAACAACAGTAGGATTGCATATACAGAAGGCTGAAAGTAAACAATCTTCAGGCAAGAATCCTGTATCCAGTAAAGATTTCCATCAAATATGAAGAACAAATTAAGTCATTTTTTGAAAAGCAGGTATTTAAGCAATTTGTGCAAACAAGACCAAGTCTAGAAGAAATAATAAGGGAAGTCCTGCACAAAAATACAACGAAGGAAATAAAATGGACTAGCTGTGCCAAGAAATCTGGAGGAAAATCACTTGGCCAAATGACTGAAAGAGATCTATATTTGTTCCCACTCCAAAGAAAGATAACCCAACAGAGTGTGGAAATTATCAAACGATAGCATTGATATCAGATGCAAGCAAGATTCTACTGGAAATTATCCACAAAAGACTCGAACAGCACATCAGTAGAGAACTGCCAGAAATGAAGCCTGGGTTTAGAAGGAGTCTTGGTACTAGGGATATTGTAGATAATGTGATCTTGGCTGAAAGCAGGAAGTACCAAAGGAATGTTTATCTGTGTTTCATTGATTGTGCAAAAGCATTTGACTGTGGGGATCACAACAAACTGTAGTTGAGTCTGAGAAGAATGGGAATCCCAGAACATTTGATTGTGCTAATGCAAAAAAACTATACTTGGACCAGGAGACAGTCGTCAGAACAGAGCAAGGAAACACTGCATGGTTCAAAATTGGGAAGGGTATATACCCGGAATGTGTCCTTTCCCCATACCTTTTCAACATATATACAGAATGATTATCCAGGAGGCTGGGCTCTATGAGGAGAAATGTGACATCAGGATTGGTTGAAGATTCATCAACAATCTGCATTATGCAGATAACACAACCCTGCTTGCTGAAGTTGAAGAGGACATGAAGTGCTTGCTGCAGAAGGTCAAGGACTGCAGCCTTCAATATTGATTGAGCCTCAATACAAAAAAGACAAAGATACTCATCACTGGGCCAATGGGCAGCATCAGGATGGATGGTGGAGAGATTGAAATTGTTCACAGTTTTAGTTTGCTTGGATCCACAGTCAACACTCTTGGCATCAGCAGCCAGGAAATTAAGACATATTGTGATGGGAAAGTCTGTTAGGGATCTCTCCAGAGGATAGGAAGAGCAATGGTGTCATTCTGAAGACTAAAGTACCCTTGATACAGGCCATGGTCTTTATAATCACTTGCCATGCATTAGAGAGCTAGACAATGACTAGGGAGGACAGAAGGAAAATTAATGTCTTTGAATTGTGGTGCTGGAGAAGAGTATTGAATATACCATGACTGCTAAGAAAACTAACAGATTCATCCTGGAGAGAATTAAACCGGGATGCTCCTTGGAGGCAAGGATTCTGAAGCTTCATCTGACATACTTTGGACATGTTGCAAGGAGGGATCAGTCCTTGGAAAGGGATGTCATGCTTGATTGGGTGGAGGGACAGTGCAGGATAGGAAAACCCTCTATGAGGTAGATTGGTTCAGTGACTGGATTAATGAGGGTGCATGTGTCGGAGACAGTGCTATTGGCACAGGACAAAGCAGGATTTAGGGCTGTTGTAAATAGAGTCACTATGAGTCACAGGTGACTCGATAGCACATAACAACAATGGCATAGTAATTGAAACAATAGAAAAAGAAAGACAGCAGAATGACAGCAATAAAACAGCCTTTCAATAATCACACTTAAGGTGAATGATTTAAATTAAGAAGAAAAAAATTAATTGAATGGAATGAACCAAGCCCATAAATATGTAACCTCCAAGAGATAAATCCAAAACAAGGATAAAGATAGACTAAAAAGTGAAAGGCTGTAAATATATACTAAGCAAATGACATTCACAACAAAGCAAGAGTTGCATTACTAATCCTTGATAAAACACATTTAAGCATTAAGAACACCACAAAAAAAACTAGGAATGACACTTATTGTTGTTGTGTACCATTGATTTGAAACTTGCCCATAGCTGACAGACACTCCAGTGGGTTTCAGACACAGTTAATTGCACAGGAAGAGATTGCCCATCTTTCTTCCAGGATTGTTTAAAGGCACAATAGATCAAGATGACATAATATTGTTTAAGGTTGACACATTGTATGTAGATTTGTAACAGATATAAAACAATAACTAACTGACATGAAGAAAGAAAAGAGTCACAATAGTAATAGGAGACTTTAGCACACTGCTCTTACCAAATGGTAGATCAGCTTAAGAGAAATTTGACAAAGGTGTGGAAGACTTAACTACACAATTGGCTAACATTACCTTGTTGATTAATTTAGAGTACAGCACCCAAATATAAGTCATTTTCATTTCTTTTAAAATATACTTGGAACATTTTCCAGACCTGCTCATATATTAGTACATAATGCAAGATTTGACACATTAAAACACATTTAAATAATGCGAAGTGCCGTTCAGACAACAATACCAAAAGTTTAGAAATTAATAACAAGTTGATAAACCATGGATTTAACCTACATGGTAGCTAAATAACACCCTGTTATTAGAGAAGAAACAAAAGGTAAAAATAAGTGGGGTTCCTTTACAGTAATAAAGAGAATTCAGAAAAGGAAACTAGGAAAGCAAAACCATTTACAATAACTAACCACAAATTGAGATACTTGGGAGTGAACCTAAATAAAGATTCAAAAGACTTATAAAAAAACACTGTAGACCATTTCTGCAAGACACAATAAAAGACCTAAAGAAATGGGAAAATCTGCCCTCTTCACGGAAAAGAATATTCAATATTGTGAAAATGATAAGCCTACCAAATGCAATCTACATGTTCAGTGCAATTTCAATACAGATACCATGTTCATCTTTCAAGGACATCAAAAGGGAAATTTTCAAATTTTATTTGGAGAGAAGAGAAATCTCAAATAAGAAAAGTACTTCTAAAAAACAAAAATGAAGTGGGAGACATAGCACTACCTGACTTCAAGGCCTATTACACAGCAGCAGTAATCAAAACATCATGATGCTGTTACAATGACAGGCACATAGACCAATAGAGCAGAATAGAGAACCCAAAAATGGACCCAGATAACTATGGTCACCTGATATTCAACAAAGAAATAAAACCTATCAAATAGAGAAATGATACATCTTCAACAAATGATGCTGGAAAAACTGGACTGCTACCTGTAGAAAGCTAAAACAAGATCTACACCATATACAAAAGTCAATTCAAAGTGGATCAGAGACCTCAGAATAAAGCCCCAAATCATAAAGCTCATTAAAGACAAACTGGGACCAAGCTTAGATGGCCTAGTCTATGGTATAAAGGGACTGCCAAATACAGCCAGAAATACACAACCTAGAGGATAAAATTGATGAATTGAATGGGACCTTCTGAAGATTAAACCTCTGTGTCATCAAAAACTTTTTCCAATAGGGTAAAAAGAAAACCTGAAAGCCTACTGACTGGGAACAAATGTTTGGCAATACCGTCTCAGACAAGGGTCTCATAATGAAATTTTACAGAATCCTACAGAGCCTTCAGAATAAAAAGAATGAGAATCCCATTACAAAATTGGCAAAAAACAAGGAAAGACTTTTCACAGAGGAGAACATTTAGATGGCCAGCAGATACATGAAGAAATGCTCCAAATCACTGGTAATTAGAAATATGCAAATCAAAACCAAATTGAGATTTAATCTTACTCAGTAGCAATGGCAAAGTTTAGCGGGGCATCAAGTAATAAACACTAGAGAGAATGTGGATAGAAAGGAACTTTTATACATTGTTGGTAGGATATAAAATGAGTAGGATTATAAAATGGTACAACCACTCTGGAAGGCAGTTTGACTTTATCTCAAAAAGCTGAACATAGACATTCCATATGACCCAGCTATTTCACAGCTTCTGGAGTAGACCCTGAGAAAATGAGAACTGAGGCACAAACAGAAACTTGTACACCAATGTTCATAGCAGCATTATTCACCATAGTAAGAACGTGGAAACAGCTCAGATGTCCAACCACAATGGAATGGATTGAGAAGTTCTAGTACATTCACACATTGGAATACTATGTAGCATGTAGGATCAATGACTTTGTAAATTACTACCTAACTGAGTAAAACAACTCAGTCTTGTAAAGACAAATACTGTATAAGACCGTTATTTTAGAGCATGTGTGAGTATTCAAAGTTGGGGGGAGGGAGCTTAAACTTAGGGTTGCACAGTGTAATGGTTGGAGGCAGGGATGGGCAAAGATCCAGTGTGAAAAAATAATGTATAAAAACTTTATGAACTTTGTGTGTAAACCAGTATAATTTTTTTTAAAGTTACTTGAAACAAATGAAGATACCAAAACCTAAAGCCACTATGACATGTGTAAGGCTGTTTATAGAGGGCAGTTCATAGCAACAAGCAAACCTAGAGGAAATTTTAGAACTTAGAGGACATTAATAAATTCCTTGAAACTCATGCTGCACCCAAATTAAAACAGACAGATGTAGAATACTTGAACAGACCGATCACAAAAGAAGAAATTATGCATGTCATAAAAATACACCCCGACAGAAAAAGTCCTAGACCAGATGGTTTCTCTTTTGAATTCTACCAAACATTTAGAGATGATCTAACCCCATTATTACTTAAATTATTAAAAAAATTGAAAAAGAAACTATCGTCTCAGAGGCATTCTAAGAAGCAAGCATAATTCTAATATAAAACTAGACAAAGATATTACAAAAAACATCAAAAAACCAAAAAACAAACCCAAACTATAGACCAATAACTCTCATTAGCATAGATGCAAAAATCCTTAACAAAATCTTGGCCAACAGAATCCAACAGCAAATCAAAGAAATAATTCATAAAGACACAAGCAAAGTAGAAAACAACAGATCAATTTATCACATGAACATAGATGCAAAAATAGCTCTTCCACTGCCTGGAATATACACCTAGAAAATGATAACAGAAGCATGAACAGAGACTTGTACTCCAATGTTCATAGTAACATTACTCACCATCACAAGAAAATGCCAATAGCCCAGATGTCCAACAACAACTGAATGGATTCAGAAATTGTAGTACATTCACACAGTGAAGTACTATGCAGCACATAGGAACAATGATTTTGTAAATTACTGCCTACTTGGGAGAAGCTAGAGAGTAGTATGCTGAGGGGACAAACTCAGTCCCAAAAGGAGAAATACTTTATAAAACCATTATTGTAGAATGAGTATGAGGATCCAAGGTGGGAGGGTGGAGGGTAGAAGCAGAGGAGTGAGGATGGGGAATGCTAATCATAGGTAGCACAATTTTATGGGGGGATGTGAAGGAATTGGGAAGGTCTTTTGTGAAAATCAATGTATTTGAAATTTGTAAATAAACTAGTATAAAATTAAAAAAATGAAACACTAAAAAATACTCAATAAAATCTTCATCAATAAAATACAGCCATGCATAACAAAATTAATTCAACACAACCAAGGGGGATTCATAACAAGTACAAAATGATGATTCAACACACAAAAAAGACAATTAATATAGTTCTTCATATTAACAAAGAAAAGAACAAAAACCACATAATCCTATCACTTGATGCACAAAAGGTTTTTTACAAAATCCAACACTCTTTCCTGATTAAAACACAAAAAAATTAGGAATAAAGAGGAATTTCCTTAACATAGTGAAAAGTATATACAACAAAACCAAAAACCAACATCGTTCTAAATGGAGAGAGATTAAAGGTATTACCCTTGAGAAGAGGAGCTAGGCAAGGATGCCCATTATGACTTCTATTCAATACTGTATTGAAAGTATAAGTGAGACCAGTAAGACCAAAAAAAAGGAAATAAGAGGCATTAAAATTTACAGAAGGAGGTAAAATTAACTCTACATGCAGATGATATAATAGTATACTTAGAAAGCCCTAAAGACTCTAAGAAAACTACTGAACATAATTGACCGACTAAGCAAAGCAGCAGATACAAGATAAGCATAAAAAAAAAATCAGTTGGATTTTTCTACAATGACAAGGAGAGTACAGAAAGAAACCAATTTTCATCACAATAGCTAATCAAAAGATTAATGACTTGAGAGTAAATCTAACTAGAGACAAAAAAAAAGACCTATATAAAGAAAACTACAAAATATTACTCCACGGAAGAAAAAGAGACATGGAGAATTGGAAGAATATACCACGCTCATTGCTAGGAAGACCCTAAGTCGTGAAAATGACAATTCTACCAAAGACAATCTACAAGATGAATGCAATCCTAATACAGATACAAATTCCATTCATAAATGAGATAGAAAAGACAATTACAATTTTATCTGGTATTAAAAGAGACCTGAATAAGTAAATCATGATTGAAAAAGAGAAGTAGGAGGAATCTCACTCCCTGATATCAAATCCTACCACACAGCCATGGTAATCAAGACAGCATGGTAGTGGTACAAATACAGACATATAGAACAATGAAATAGAATTGAGAACCCAGAAATCAGCTCATCTGATTTTTGACAAGACCAAATCAATTAAGTGGGGAAACAGCAGCCTTTTCAACACATAATGTTGGCAAAATTGGAAAACCATCTGTAGAAAACAAGACTCACGCTTCACAATGCACACAAAAACCAACTCAAGATGTATCAAAGACCTAGGAGTAATACTAAAGACTATAAATTTCTTTAGAGAAAAGCTAAGAAGACTTCCAGAAGCCTTAATTTATAGCATGGACAGTCTACCAAGCATAATGAAAAGTCTGCCACGAGGAAAGCAAAAAGATGAATGAGACTTTTCAGCAATCAAGTTCCTAAGCACAGGGGGGAAAAATTGACAATGGCAATATTGATAAGAGACTCATATCTAAAATATGTAGTACTCCAGTACCTTAACAAGAATAAGAAAAAGGTAAACAACCCAGTTGGAAAATGAGTACAGGATGTAAATAGACACTTCAAAAAGAAGACATTCAAACAGCAAACAAACATGTGAAGAAATGTAAAAATGCCTAGCTATCAGAGAGATAAAATTAAAAATGGCAAACCACCTCATCACAGCAGGAGTAGCACGGTTGAACAGAGTGGCAAACAACAAATGCTGGAGAGGTTGTGGAAAGATTGGAATCCTTTTAGTACTACTGATAGGAGTGTAAAATGGTACACAACCATTGTGGATGGCAGTTTAGCACTTTCTCTAAAATTTGGAAGTAGAAATACCATTTTACCCAGCAATTCCACTATTGGGAATATATCCTAAAAAAACCAGACCCATCACATAAACAGACATATGCAAATCAAAGCTTATTACTGTCTTATTCAAACTAGCAAAGAAATGAAAGCAACTCAAGTGTTCATGAACAAATAAAAGCATAGAAGAATTGTGAAAGTGTCACAATGGAATACTACATAGCCCTAAAAAAGGAACTCATAAAACATTACACAACATGAATGACATTATACTGAGTGAAATATCTTAGTTACAGAAGGACAAATACTGCATAACACCACTGTTATAAAGCAGGACTAAAACGACGGGTTGCGGGGAAACTAGGAAAAGAAAGGATAAACAATGAACACTGCATTAGAATAAATGGAGGACTAAATATGATTAGGCATTATATATTTAACAGCAGTCTGGAATAAGAAGTGCATTGCAAAGTAGACTAGAAGAGGGGAAAAGGAGGAGGAGGGAAACAATTGTGCAACAATGACTGAATATTTTTTAAAAAAGAAGGAAGTGAACAGAGAATGTGGGAAGGGAGGGGGAGGAAATGTGCAACAATGAATGAATGAAAATTTGACTTTTATGAAACTTTCATTAAAATCACAATAAAAAATAAAAATATTAAAAATAATTCATCGTGACCAAGTAGAATTCATAACTGGTATGAAAGGTAGTTTACCATAAGAAAAACAATATGCAATTTATCACTTTCACAAAGTAAAGAACTACATGATCATATTAATTCACAGACAATGTCAGCTTGTAGCTGGCAACCCTAAATAAATGACATGAAAAGACTTTTCATGCAGGAAGATATTCAGGTGGCAAACAGACTAATGAAGACATAAATACTCAAAATCACTAGGAATAAGTTGTTGTTGTTATGTGCCGTCGAGTTGTTTTCGACTTATAGCGACCTTATGTACAAGAGCCCTAAACTCTGCTCTGTCCTATGCCAATCACATTCTGACACTCCAATCCTGATTATCCCAGTCACTGAATCAATCCACCTCATAGAGGGCCTTCCCCTCCTGCGCTGTCCCTCCACCCTCCCAAACATGATGTTCTTCTCAAAGGACCGGTCTCTCCTCACAACATGTCCAAAGTATGTTAGACAGAGCCTCAGAATCCTTGCCTCCATGGAGCCACCCTGTTTAACCCTTTCCAGGACAATAAGAGAGATGCAAATCAAAATCACAATGAGATACTGTCTCGCTACAGTAGCAATGAAAAAGTTTAGTAAGGCAGCAAGCAAAAAATGTTGGACAGGATGTGTAGAGGTGGAAACTCTCATACACTGTTGATAAAAGGATGCAACCATTCTAGAAGACAGGTTGGCATTTCCTCAGAAAGGTTAACATAAAAACTCCATATGACTCAGCTATTTCACTAATAGGAATATTCCCCAAGGAAATTATAATGAAGAATCAAATCAAGATTTTTACACCAATGCTCATAGCAGTGTTACTCACTATTGCAAAAATATGGAAGAGCCCAACTGTCCAACCACAAACAAATGGATTGAGAAATTTTGATGCACCTACAACCAGGAGAAGATAAAGTAGATGAATGGGATCTTCTAAGACTCAAATCCCTATGCACATCCAAAAACTTCTCCAACAGTGTAAAAAGG
>NW_006400130.1:626766-638403 GCF_000299155.1 Elephantulus edwardii
AGGAGTCTAGAGCGATGGCTACATGGTGGAGTGGACCTGGGGGAGGGTTTGTAAAACAATGAAAGAATTTTTCTTTTACTTTTCTAAGAGGGTAGTGTTCTGCAGGAGAGGCTTGGGAGGGGAGAAATGTGCAAGAATGAATGAATGGAAGTCCAAAGCCTATGTAAATTTTTACTGAAATTAATAATAAATTTAAATTAAAAAAACTTAAGTTAGAGGAAGGATGGCTATGGATTTATAACTGTTCATGCTAATAACACTATATCGTGGCATGGAGGAGGAACAGTGGAACTGTATCCACATTCACAATATTCTTCTTAACAAAACCATTTATGGAAGATAGGAACTGCATTGGAACATGTATCTCTGGATTGGATATATTTGTTTAAGTTTTTCATTCTTTTAACAAGTGGGATCTAGAGGGAAGAGAAAAGATCAGAGAATGGCCAAAATTATCTTACTCATAAACAGTGCCACTCAAAGGTAATAAAGGAGGTCAGAATTGCTTCCACTGTGGAAAACTGGGTCACTTCAGTAGACAGTGTCACAGACGAGAGACACAGATAGGCAAGGGAGTAGAGAGGAAGCTCACCCTCACTTGCTTTAAGTGTGGATCTGAAGGTCACTTGGCCAAGGGCGGCCCACATTTTGGTTCTTGTGGCTGACAGGACTGACAGGCCCCAGCTCCCAGCTGGAAACAAAGGAGCATGCCTCAATGATTTAGATCCTCCCAGAAGAGCTGTGGGTGAGCAGTAACATTACTGGTAAGTATATTCTTTTTTTCCTGGACACAAGAGCCTACTATTTGGTTCTAAAAGCCTTCAGAGGTCCCAACTCTTCTATTTCTTAATTGTTGGAATTGACAGAAAATCTTGTAAGCAGTTCCTTACTTCACCTCTGCCTTGCATGCGGACTTCTGAGCTGTAATACAACCCATTGGTAGATGGAATTTGCTCCAGGACGTAAGAATAATAAATGACATAGTTGAGCCTCTACATCTTGTGGTTCCTAACCTTTATACTATAATAGACAAAGTGCTAGTCAGTAGGCCTTTTATTGTAAGAACTACCTTCCCTCTGTAACTTGATTTGCACCACTATTAGAACCTCTTCTTGGAATATTATTGTTTTTTAATTTTTGACTCATGTACTTTTAACTTGTTAGTTAAATTTGTGTCTTCTAGGTTGCAACACTTCCATGGTACATCTTCAAGGATATGAACATGTACGGCTAAGCACAATTGATAAGAGTACATCTAAATTCCAAAATCAATCTCCATAATAGTCTACGTGTTTCCTATTGCCAAAGGGGCCCTATAGAGTAGTGAGAGAAGATCTTCACCCTGAAACCTACAGCATCCCTTTTCACCAGGAAGTAGCTAAGAGAATACACCATCCCCTTTTCCTTATGAATCAGGGTGAAGTCTCTCTCAGGGAGGAGTGATAGGGAATGGCAAAGGACACACTGACAAAGGAGATTAATCAGAACTGGCTTTGACAAGCACTGTGGCAATGGTACAATTAAAACAGACTTTCAAGGGGGGAAAAAAGAGTATCGAACTGGAGGGGGGTAGAGAAAATAGTACAACAATGAATGAATGGAAACCCAAAATTTCTGCAAGTGTTCATTAAAATTAATTAAATTTTAAAAAAAGAAATTGCGGTGCATTCACACAATGGAATACTGTGCAGCACTCAGGAGCAACAATTTCAAAAATATACTACATAACTTGGAATAATCTAGAGAGCATTATTCTCAGTGAACTAATACAATCTCATACGGACAAATGCTGAATAAGACCATTATTATAAAAATAGAAGGATAATTAGGAATATGGGAACTCAACAGCAGAAGTCTGAGGATGTGTATGAGCAAAAGCATAGAATTTCACAGTTTGGTGGATGGCAGGTGTGGGGGGAAAGAATAAGGGTGAAAAATGTGGTAATGATGGGCAAGGTCTAATGGTGATTAATTTTACAGAACATAATGCATGAGAATAATTGCATTAAACACAATATGAATGAAGAATAGTGTGAAACACAATATATGCAAACTTTATAAGCAAACAAACAAAAAGATATGTCTTGGAGAAAGTGCAACCAAAATGTTACTTGGAGCCAAAGATGGTGAAGCTTCATCTCACATATTTTGGACGTGTTGTTAGGAAAGGTTATTCCTTAGAGAGAGACATCATACTGGGAAAGGTGGAGAGATAGTAAAGGAAAGGAGGACCTTCAATGAAATGAATTTATGCAATGTCTGTGGCAATGAACTCAATTGTGTAGAGGATAATAGGGATGGTGTAGAACAGGACAGTTTATAATTGTAGTTCATGGGGTTGCTTTTAGTCATATTCAACTTAATGGTATTTACCAACAATAACAAGAAGTATGTCTTAGGTATTATTCTAAATTGAAAAAAAGGAAATTCTAAGGCTATTAAGAGGAAATATGTAGGAAAAAAAGAAAAAAATAGGATGATGGAAGTATTTTCAGTGTAGATATTAGGTCTTTTTCTCCTATATCTGTTAAATAGAATTTTAGCAATTTTTTGAAGTCTGATCAATTTGGTCCCATATGGTCTGACTAAGAATGACAGAAAGAGAATTGATGCCTTTGAGCTCTGGTACTGAAAAAGAGTGTTGCATATGTCATGGGCTTCCAGGATTATAAACAGGTTTGTCCTAGAGAGGATGAAACCATGGTGCTTCTTGGAGGCAAGTATCCTGAGGCTTCATCTGACATACATTGGTCATGTTGCAAGGAGGGACCAGTCCTTGAAAAGAGATATCATGCTTGGAAAGGTGGAGGGACAGCAAAAGGGAAGAAGACAATCGATGACATGGATTGATTCAGTGACTGGGGTGGTGGGAGTAGGTGTGTCATAAACAGTAAAATTGGCTTAGGTTAGAGCAGGTTTCAGGGCTATTTATATACAGGGTTGTTTTGAGTTGCTTACTCAGCAGCACATAGCAACACCACTACCACCTTGAATTTGCTGTTCATTTTCTGAGGTGCCTAGCAGAGAGAGGCAGAGTTATATGTGAAATTTCAAAGTATTAATTTGTATTTAACTTTGTGATGTACTTTAAATTATGACTCATAACAAACTTATGGTGACAGATCTAACCTAGTGATATTTTGCACCATGCTTACAATCTCTGTCATACTCAGGCCCATTATAGTAGTCACTGTCTCTCTCAACGTATGGGTTTGTTTTAAAAATATGCCTCTAGTTAGAAAAATTTCAACATCTTTGTCTCTGAGGAGCATCAGATTTCACTTTCTTCAAGATAGATTTGGAGAGGGAGGGGAAAGACAAAATTTCTTGCTAATGGGATATTCAATTTTCTTTTCTAACATCACAATTCAAAGGTGGCTATTTTTCTTTATTCTTCCTTAGTTTTTGTCTAAATTTCAGATTCATAGATAACAGTTGAAAATATAATTATTTGGATCAAGTACAATCTAGCTTTTTATCACTTTTTTAGAGGCCCTTGACAGCACATTCTCCCAGTGTAATACATCTTTTTGACTTCTTGACTGCTATTAACATGTGCTTTAATTTTTGATTCTAAGAACAATGCTAACAAATCATAATATTGCTGTTTCCCATTAGTCTAGTGGTGAGAAATTTTATTTTCTTGATTGTGAGATGTAATTCAGAATGAAAGCTGTCATCTTTGATTTTCTGCAATAAATCGTTTAAGTTTTCTTCATTTTCTACAGCAAAGTTGTGTAATCTGAAAAACACAGGCTGTTTATCAGTATTCTTCCACTTCTAATATCACATTCTTCTTCATATAGTCCAGTTTCTCAAATTATATCCTCAGGATACAGATTGAATAGGTGTGGAGAAAAGATAGAACCTTGCCATACACCTTTCCTGATTTTAAACTTTAGTTTTTCTTTGTTCTATTAAGACAACTACTTCTTTCTTTATGTATAGGTTTTCAGGAGCACAATAAAATGTTTTAGAATTCTCATTCTTCCGGATGTTATCCATAATATGTTAACTACATAAATGCCTTCGCACAACCAATAAGCCAAGAAAACATTTTACAGACGATCTTTTAAATAATTACTTAGTCTCTCTTATATAATTTATTACATGGATCTAATTTCCAGTTGTCAAAGATAAATTATTAGATTCATTCTGAGATGTCATTCTTATTCAGAAACCATATATTTATGCTTTAGAAATTATGACATCTTAGACAAATTAAAGCAGTTACAGAAAATACACAAATTCTTTTAAGTACAACCAGTTGGTATTGATGAGCTGCAATATTGTAAAGAAATTTACTTATATACAATTTCCATTTTAGGAACCAAGGACAATATTAAAAATATTAAAACATTTCTGTAGAGGTTAGAGAATGGTATTATACATGGAGTATACTGCTTTTATCTCTTAAAAGTGCAGACTGATCTTTGCCTTTTGTACCACTGAGCTGGGAACAATGAAATGGAAGACAGAGTGTAGAGATGCCATGGTAGCCTAAGTGCAGAGAAGAGAAATGGGTGTAAAGAGATGAAAAGTAAAGAGAAGTCTCAAAAGCTGCTTCCCAGAGTAAAAATCAAGGGATTGATTGCTGGAGGAAAAATTTCTAAATAGACCTGATGCTCTTTTATCTTGCTATTGCTTTTCAAAAGTTGAAAGTGTTTGAGGGCAGACACAGCTGTTTGTTTTAACAGAGTGCTGCATTCAAAGTCTTTTGAACAACAAGAGTTCAGACATCTTCTACCTTGACCTGGAATAGAAAATAATCCAGTCTCACACCTCCACTGCTGCCAAAGCATGTGATTAATTATACAAGTAAGTATCTGAGGAAAGTCCAAAGGGAGCTGAAAAATTAGCTACAAAGAGAGGATATTAAGAGACTGAAATCAGCATGTTGTTGTGTGCCACAGACAAATTCTAAACAAAAGAGTCTCTGTAAGATAAGTAAAATTGTTTCATAGGGTTTCATAGTGGCTTAATCAGTGAGAGATTGCACAGCTAACTCAAAGTGTGCATCTCTATGGGCTTCAAATCCACCAGCAATCCCATGGGAGAGAGACACTTTCCTCTTGTATAATTTACAGTCTCAAAAACAAACAAACAAAAAACACCCCCAAAACAAAACACTTGATTGTAAGCTATATGATTCAGTTGCAAGTTGATGGCAATGAGTTTGAGTGTTTTTAGTTAATCTTTATGAAATGGAGCAGATTGCGATGCCTTTTTCCTCAAAGAAACAATAATGGGTTTAAACATTTCCATTAACAGCCAGGGCTCTTGGATTCAGGACAAGAGATCACATTTCATGAATGAAATTGTAATATATTGTCCATAAAGGTAAAGAACATGAGTCCAGTTGTAATGTATTGGTCATCAAGATAAAGAATAAAAAATAGAGCAGACTTTTTGGGTGATAAATGAGGAATGAAAAATTTACACAAATCACCTTAGAAAAACTGACTCAAGGATGTTGCTACAGATCTAGTTAACTAAAGAAGATTGTGATTGTTAGCTATAGCAGAAGGGAGGAAAAAGAAGTAGTGTTGTAATTTCCTACCTCCAAGAACCATGGGTAGCTCCTCTGACATTTCAAATACCACTGTAACAGCTTTTATAGCATCACAGCAACCCACAAGTACAGCAAATTGACAGATAAGTGCTGCACTGATTAGAACACTGATAAACAAGCACGAATGCAAATATCCAAGCTACAAAGTAATTAGCAATATACAGATCAATTTACCAATACAACAAACTGACAGAGAAGTCTCACAGTTGAGGAACATTCATGTTCAATTCCTAGGTACTGTTGTTGTTGTTGTTATGTGCCGTCGAGTCGTTTGTGACTCATAGCGACCCTATGTACAACAGCCCTACACCCTGCTCTATCCTGTGCCAATCGCATTGCCTCTGACACACCCAGCCCGATTACCCCAGTCACTGAATCAATCCACCTCATAGAGGGTCTTCCTCTACTGCGCTGTCCCTCTACTCTATCCAGCATGATGTCCCTCTCCAAAGACCTGTCTCTTCTTGCAACATGTCCAAAGCATGTCAGACGAAGTCCCAGAATCTTAGCCTCCAAGAAGTAGCCTGGTTTAACACTCTCTAGGATGAATCTGTTTGTTTTCTTGGCAGTCCATGGTACATTCAATACTCTTCTCCAGCACCACAGCTCAAAGCCGTCAATTCTCCTTCTGTCCTCCCTAGTCATTGTCCTAGGTACTAGAGAAGGCTTTTTCTCTCCGATGGTTCTAGAGGAAAGTCCTTGTCTCTGACCTTCTGCTACAGGACTGGATTCATGTGATCGCTGGGCGCTGGTATCTTCCAGCTGACCTGGTCTGCATGGCTGACATGGCAGGATAATATCCCAGGTGAGGACAATGTCTTGGCAGGATCATAAATGCTAGGGTTCCAAACTTGGCTCTAGGGCCCAAAGTAGATGCAGGGTGTAAAATGTTTTTTACTGTTGCTGTTGCTTGTTTTCTTAAACCACAGAAGCCTTAAGCAAAGCTTCTTGAAGTCAGAAGGTCAAGGCTTGCATATAAATTAAATGATGGATTCAGAGTGTAAAACACTTTCTCCTATTGTTATTGTTTGTGTTCCTCAAACTGTAGGCACTTTAAGCAAACTTCACCACTGGTGTTTCAAATGCCAGAGGAATCATCAATTGTGAACAGGTTTTAGTGGAGCTTCAAGATTAAGACATACTAGGAAGAAAGACTGACCATCTACTTCTGAAATAATAGAACACTGAAACCCTTTTGGAAATTAAGGAACATGTTTATAGTATTAGAGGTAGAACCCAGATTGGCACTCAATAAAAATAAGAAGAAATAACTCCAAATATCCTTTAATAGTTGAAATGCATAAGCTTTGATATCCTAGCATTAGTGAGATGAGATTGGACTGTCTGTGACTTCTGTGAACCAGAAAATCACATGGTAACATGGTATAATATGCTGGGAATGACACAAGAAGAATGATCTTGCATTTGTAGTTAAAAAGACAATTTCAAATTTTATCCTGAAACACAATATTGTAAATGGTAAGCTATTATTCATATACATACAAGAAATACCTGTTACTATGACTATTATTAAAATATAAGCTACTATAGCTAAAGCTAAAGAGAAAACAATTGAATATTTTTACCAAATTTTGTGGTTCAAAATTGGTCAAATATTCAACAAGAGGGACAAACATTTGGCAATACCATTTTAGACAAGAGTCTCATAATAAAAGTTCAGTGAATACACCTGGGCCTCCAGAAGAAAAAGACTCAATTACAAAAAGGACAAAAGACATGCATGGGAAGACTTCACAGAGAAAGAAATTCAGGTAGCCAACTGACATGTGAAGAAATGTCAAAAATCACTGGCAAGAAGAGAGAGGCAAATCAAAACCACATGAGATACCATCTCACTCAGGTAGCAGATGCAAAGTTTAGTAGGGTTGCAAGCAATAAATGTTAGAAAAGATGTGAAGCAATTGGAACTCTTATACATTGTAGGTGGAACTGTAAAACAATACGACCACTCTGGAAAGAAGTTTGGCATTTCCTCAAAAAGCTGAATATAAAGATTCCACATGACCCACTTATTCCATGACTAGGATATATATCGAGGAAAAGAGAACAGAGACACAACTGCAGGTTTATACACCAATGCCCGTAGCAGTGCTATCTACAAGAGCAAGAACATGGAAACAACCCAAATGTCCATCAGCAAATTATTTGAGACATCGTGGTGTACTCACACAATGAAATACTATGCCGCACTCAGGAGCAACAATTAGAACAATATTACATAACATGGTAGAGGCTAAAGATTAGGCTGAGTGAACTAACTCAAACTTATAAGAACAAGTACTGCAAAAGACCATTATTGTAAAAATAGAAGAATAACTAGAAAGATGTGTATCAATATCTAAATTGGGAAGGGGAGGAGGGAGGTGGTTTAAAGATGGGGAAGGGGGAAATCATGGAGTCACAGAATTTGGCAGATGAAGGGAGTTAAGTAAAGGAATTAGGAATTACCCAGTGGAGATCTGAAAGAATAGAGTAATAGTGGTTCTAGTTCAATGGTGATTACTTGTATGAGATATAACACAAAAAATCTGTGAAATGCTGCACAACATGGATTAATATAAATCGAAGTCTACAGAGTGATCTGTGTCAGTCACAGAAGAGCAAAAATGGTATAGGGCCACTATTATAAAAAGCTAAGGAAAGGTTTAAGGACTGCAGCCTTCAGTACAGATTGAGGCTTAATGTCAAGAAGACAAAAATTCTCACCACTGGACTAATTGGCAACATCAGGATGGATGGTGAAGAGATTGAGATTGTTAACAACTTTAGTCTGTTTGGCTCCACGGTCAACACTTTGGCACCAGTAGCCAGGAACTCAAAATAAGTATTGCAATGGGAAAGTCTGCTGTTAGGGACCTCTTCAGGGTACTGAAGAGCAATGGTGCCACTCTGGAGACTAAGGTGTGTCTGATACAGGCTGTGGTCTTTGCAATCATTTGTTATGCATCAGAGAGTTGGACAATGACTAGGAAGGATGGAAGGAGAATTGATGACTTTGAGCTGTGGTGCTGGAGAAGAGTATTGAATGCCCTATGGACTACCAAGAGAACAAACAGATTCATCCTAGAAAGGGTTAAACCAGGTTGCTCCTTAGAGGCAAGGATTCTGGGGTTCGTCTGACATACTTTGGATGTGTTGTAAGGAGGGACAGGTCCTTTGAGAGGACATCATGCTTGAGAGGGTGGAGGGACGGCAAAAGAGGGGAAGACCCTCTATGAGGTAGATTGACTGGCATAAACAGGATGGGTGTGTCAGAGGCAGTGCGATTGGCACAGGATAGGGATAGAGCAGGGTTTAGGGCTGTTGTACATAGGGTCGCTATGAGTTAGCGACCAATCCCCAAGCCTCATAAAGGATTTTAAGCTATCCCCTGGAGCAGGCTCCACCCTTCATTTACCCTTACTCTAAGGCCCTTATTCTAAGGTCCAGGGCCGCCCACCCACTTATAGAAGGGCAAAAAGAACAGTAACACACAAGGAAAAGGACCCCAGAAACTTCCCTTGCCTGACTGCCACCAAGGCGAGCAGCCATCGAGACACCTACCATCCTGCTAGTTAGCCAGATAACTTCCAGAGTAGAGGGAGACTCGACATCGTAATTAATTAATTTGATAAACCGTAATTAAGGTGGTTGTTGTTATGTGCTGTCGAGTCATTTGCGACTCATAGCGACCCTATGTACAACAGCCCTAAACCCTGCTCTATTCTGTGCCAATCGCCCTGCCTCTGACACACCCATCCCGATTACCCCAGTCACTGAATCAATCCATCTCATAGAGGGTCTTCCCCTCTTGTGCTGTGCAACTATTCCTCTTCCTCTGTATTTCCATACTTGAAAGTTATACCTAGGTTGCCCTTTCTGTTAGTCTACATGTGTTCTGTTGTACATAGAGTTTTCAGAGGCCTGCTATTTCAGAAGTGGATGGCCAATCCTTCTTCCTAGTCTGTCATAATCTGAATGTTCAGATTTAGAGGAGTATCTGACAAACAAGCAATTTGTGGAGCAGTGAAAGATAAATCCCTCATTGTGTAGCAAAACAAAAAAAAAAATCTACAAATGTATGAAAAACCAGTAAGTTTTATAAGCCATCATGCTAATGAAAAATAAATATTTTTTTTTAAAAATAAAAATAAGATGCATTAATGATAATTGGTGATTGGAATGTAAAAGTTGAAAAAAATGAAGAAAGAAAGAAGGATAATTGTAAAATATGCGCTTGGAGAGTGAAATGAAGCCAGAAATAGAATGATCAAATTTTGTACATTCAATGATTTATTCATTGCCAATGCCTTCTTTAAGGAACACAAATAGCCACTTTACACATGGCTCTTGTCAGATGGAATCAGATTGATACCATTTGTAGAAGAAATCATTGGGAAAAAGCAGTATTAGCAGTTCTAACCAGAACAGGTGCTGAGTATGGAACAGATCATCAATTACTCATGTACAAGTTAAAATGGAAGTTGAAGAAAATGAAAACAAGTCCATGAGGACTGAAATATGATCTTGAATCTATCACACCAGAATCTAAAAAATAATCTTAAGAATAAGTTTGAAACCTTGAACACTGATGATTGAAGACTGGATGAGTTGTGGAATGAGATTAAGGATGTCATCCACGAAGAGAGTAAAATGTCACTTAAAAAGAGAGAAGAGAAATAAAAGATCAAATACATGTCAGAAGAGACCCTGAAAATTGCACTGTAACATTGAGAAGCCAAAATAAAAGAGTTGAAAAGACTATTTCAAAAAGCAGCTGGGAAGAAAAAAGCAAACTGCTGTAGTGGAATATGCAGAGACTTAAAATTGGAGAATAATAAGAGAAAAACACCTTCGGCATTTCTCAAGCTGAAAGGTCTAAAAAACAAATTCAAGCCTTGAGTTGCAAAACTTATGGATGCTATGGTAAAAATCTTGAATATTCCAAGAAACACCAAAAGAAGGTAGAGGGAATACACAGAGTCACTGTACCATAAAGAATATAATGAATGAAGAAATTAAAGCTGTACTGAGGGCACTGGCAAAAAATAAGACCAACAAGAATTGATGACATACCAATTGAAATGTTTCAAATGATGAGGCAGCCCTGGATGTGCTCACATGTCTATACCAGGAAATTTGGAGAACAGGTAGCTGGCTGACCAACAGAGAGAGAACAATTCTTGTTCCCATTCCCAAGAAATATGATTCAAAAGAATGAGGAAGTTATCGAACAATGTTATTGTTGTTGTTATGTGCCGTCGAGTCGTTTCCTAAACACTGCTCTATCCTGCGCCAACTGCACTGCCTCTGACACACCCATATCGATTACCCCAGTCCCCGAATGAATCCATCTCAGAGAGGGTCTTCCACTCCTGCGCTGTCCCTCCAACTTAACAAGCATTATGTCCCTCTCCAAGGACCCGTCCCTCCTGGCAACATGTCCAAAGTATGTCAGACGAAGCCCCAGAATCCTTGCTTCCAAGGAGTAGCTTGGTTTAATCCTCTCCAAGATGAATCTGTTTGTTTCCCTGGCAGTCCATGGTACAATCAGTACTCTTCTCCAGCACCACAGATCAAAAGCATCAACTCTCCTTCTGTCCTCTCTAGTCATTGTCCAACTCTCTGATGCATAACAAGCGATTGCACCTTAGTCTCCAGAGAGACACCATTGCTCCTGAGTACTTTAGAGAGGTCCCTAACAGCAGATTTTCCCATCGCAATACACTTTTTGATTTCCTGACTGCTGGTTCCAAGAGTGTTGACTGTGGAGCCGAGCAAACTGAAGCTGTGAACAATCTCAATCTCTTTGCCATCCACCCTGACGCTGCCAGTTGGGCCAGTGAGTGGTGAGAATCTTTGTCTTCTTGACATTGAGCCTCAGTCCATACTGAAGGCTGGAGTCCTTGACTCTTTGCAGCAAGTGCATGAGGTCCTCCTCAGTTTCAGCAAGCAGGGTTGTGTCATGTGCATAACGCAGATTGTTAATAGATCTTCCACCAATCCTGATGCCACAATTCTCCTCATAGAGCCCAGCTTCTCGGATAATCTGCTCTGCATACATG